>NC_085137.1:85923845-86019530 GCF_035046485.1 Aedes albopictus | reverse complement strand
AGGCGTTCCAGGAGGCTCAGGAGCAATCAAAGGGTTTTCAAGGGATTACAGGGTCGTTCCATGAGTGTTCTTGGGGGTTGAGTGGGTCCCAGAGTTTCAGGTTCTTTAAAAGGCGTACTTTTCTTCTGTCGTTTTCGCTTCTTATCAAATCTTTTCAGCCATTTTTGCATCTAGTCATCTTTAAACCGATTTTAGTCCACTAGAGCTCTCTTCAAATGTGCGATTCTTTGTCATTTAAATGAACTGTCACTAGCTCGGACTAGCTGGGCACAAAACACAAAAAACCCGGAAAAAATCCGCCAGTGTGAAAAAATATCGGATGTCGGGTCAAAGTCGGGTCAATTTTTATCAAATGTTGGACCACTGTTGGACCCACATCGGGTAGCTGTCGTGTCTATGTTGGGTTTGGTGGCCAAAATAAAAACAGGTGAATGATAGGTTGATGTCGGGTTATACGTCATCAATTACGAACAAAGCTTGAAACGTTCAACAATTAGCGAGAATCGTCCAACATTAGGATGAGCTAGCTTAAGGAAGCGTTCAACATTTGGGTAACAGACTTCCCATACAAATGTTCTATTTTCTCTTAGAAAAGGGAGTTTAAGGGAATTTAAATTCAATGGGAAGCATACGGAATGAGTGGATCTAGACGTTCACTCGATATTTTTAGACTAATGTGGAATTATACACGGAAAAATAAACGAAAACAAAAATGCCAGTACTAACCGTTCAACAATTGGCGAATTACCCTAAATAATAAAAAAAATACTAGCTATAGGTCTCACTTGCCCCCGATTCTCACTTGCCCCGGGGCAGGGTCGTGCAATTTCGAAAGGAAAACATGACGTACGACGACTGTAGCAAATCGTTTCCCATGCGAACGGACTGCTGTGATGCTTCATCTCTCACCCAGCAACACACTCGTTCGTTGCTGCTACAGAAACAAGTGTGTATGAAACATGGGATGATACACTTGGATTTTCGTTTCATTTATGAGTCATTGAAATACTTCAACATGCTAAAAACACTATTTAAACCACATTTTTAAATAGTGGTGCACGCCAATAGAATGATAATTATGTTTTATGAAAGGGGATAACAAATTCGACCACTAAAATCCAATTAACCGGCGCCCTTAACCATTGAGAGACTAGTGCGCACCAGTGAGACACTAATGCTCTGACGGGTGAAGCACAAGCAATGCGACCGGGTGGAAGACTACCGAGTGCTACGATGAGTGGAAAAGTTTTTTTTAACGACCGAGTCATTAGAAAAATGTATGAAACACTTGAAGTGACTCATTCAAATGTTGCATGAAAGTGTATCATTGAAACGAAATTGTACGCCCCTGCCCCGGGGTACCTTAATCTCAACATCAATAATAAAGTTCAGTAGTTACTCTGACCGCTACCATGGCAAAACAATTATACACCTCGTCTCTATTTATTTTAAAAGTCACAACGTGGGGACGGTTCCTGGCCAAACACAGAGGTTTGATTTATAGGGTTTAAAACCCCTTTCAGATGCCTTTTATGATGTTGAAATCTGCAGAAACTACTTGAAAACCCATGGAGTTCCCTAAAACGTCCCTGAGACCTCCTGAAATTTACTTGGGTCTCCATGAGATCCCCTGAAACGCCAGTGAGTCTTTGGCGCGTCCCTGTAATCCCCTGTAGCTCCCTCAAACGCCTCTAAAATCTCCTGAACCTCACTTGCATTCTGCCGAAAATCCTCATCCTCATGAGACTCTTCCTAAAATACCCCTGAGATCCCTTGAAACCCCCATGAGACGCCCCTTAGACACACTGACTCCCTAAAACGCCTCTGAAAGCTCCCTAAATCCCCCCGAGGCCATGTCAAATTCTCTCTGCGACCCTCCTCTATTGCCCTTCTAATTTCCGCTCTACTGTATTTTTTTCCTTCTCGTTTTCGAACTCAGGGCATGATTCTAATCCAAAAATGATCATCAGCTTACCGAGTTCAAAAATGCTGTAAACTAAACTAGTGTAATAAGCTCAAAAAGAGGTTTTAGGAATAGCCTACGAATTTCCTTGTGAGAAATTTCCAAGAAAAATCTTGGTTGAATCTCGCGGAGAACTCCGAGAAAAGCTATTGAAAAAATAACGGAAAAAAATCCGAGAAAAATAGTTTTATCGTAGAAAAATTTTAGGCAGCACTCATAAGTGGAAATATAAGAAGAGTTCCGAAAAGAACTCTGGAAATCTTTGATATAAACTTCCGGAGGAATGACGAAAGAGATCTAACGATGAACTTCAAAATAAACCTGGGAAGTTCTTCGGAAGAAAATCCTGGAAGAAGTTCAACAGAAGTAGCACAAAAATCCCGGGAAAACTATAGGGAAGATTTCCTGAAACCCCGAGGAAAACCACAGAAATCTTAGCAAAAACTCTTTTATAAATCCTAGGAACTACTCTCAGAAACCCGGAAGAAACACGAAAAAATCCCGAAAACAACTCTGAGAGCACATCTCGAAAAATTTCAATCTTGGGAGAAACTCCAGAAAATTTTCGAAAGAACCTCCAACAAATATGTTCCACAAGTAGTATTTACTTTATCACTTTATTCATACAACCCATTGTCATTATTGTCGTATAGGGTCACTATTGGTGAGCTTGTTCCATACTTTCATTTAAGTGCAACATAAGTATTTGTAACTAAAAACATTGTTTTTGCACTTATTCAATAAATATTGAAAGGTTTGTCATTTTTGGCCTAATTCTTGAATCAATTTTTATAGAACAATATGTACATATTTATATTTTTATCCCTATTAGCATGTTCTGATCAATTACGAAACAGCAAACTAAGAATTGTATGGTCATCTAAGGTATTTTGTCCTAAAATTCCCCCTTTTTTGCAACCAGCCAAACATATTTTATATTGCATTTCTTGCTACAAAACATTACTTGGTTCTCTCTGGAATTCCTTGTGACTTTTAGGATTTTCAGAATCCCTGTCAATGTCAGGCTTCCCAGATTTTTCCATGCAGTATACACCACCCTGAGTACATCGCGTAAGGGTGTAATCATAAGCTGTTTTACTGTAAACCGTTAGTAAAAATCTGCTTACTTCATTCAAGGATGACATGTTGTGTGCTTCTTCTTCTTCTTACGTAAGGTTTTAGGTATTTGAAAATTTTCCAAAGCGTGATAAGTCTTCTTTCCTTTCATGCACAATAATCCTTCACTATGTTCACACTAAGCGGAAACAGGAATGGATGTCAATACGGTGCATATCATACGCACGCCCATGAAAACGACAATGAACCCAACCGAACTGTTCGATAGAGAAACATGTGCCACCAACAAGCGAGCTTTGAGTTCAATGCAACGCTTATTGTTGCAATATTACGTTGTCCTTTGATACTAACACGTGTAGATGTGAAGGTTATGTACGGGTTCTCATTAAGTCCCCATAATCTTCAGCTGTCAGATAGACTTTCAGATTAACGATGTGAAAATCGGGCGCCTCACCCTTCTGATTGCAATGGTTCAATGATTGAAGTTGCGTTCTTGAACACCTCGGAAGGTTTTTGTTTAACTGGTAATAATTTGAAACTTGATCGAAGCCGTTCAATGAACTCCAATTGCAGTCGATTTAGTTTGTTGAACTACTCAAAACTAGTACACTGAAATTTTAATTAGAGAAAATGACAAACAGATGTTCTGAATCAAATGAACTCTAATTGGGTCATAAGTTCAGTTTCAGGAATTCCCATTTATCCAACGATTCCATTGAGAAACATTTTCCAGACTGCCATGAAGAAACAGCTCGGAAAGCAAATTGTCTACCAGCTTTTCCAGCAGTGAACGAACAAAAGCCTGTCATTTATTGCATTTAATGGATTTTAATCCAACACGTTGCAATGAGCAGCTGAAATAGCCGGATGAAAATAGGCACCGCATTCCAAAATTAAACGGTCTTCGTAATCCTGCCTGAAGACGAATGGATGGTTGTCTAGACAGCGAGGAAAACAAAGCGCTACAACCTCCACTTTCAAGGAACTGACATCGGGAATAGCTGCCGCTGTCTGATTGAATGTTAAAAAGTTGCACGTTGGCACCCGCCCGAACCTTCCAACTGTTGTGGTAGTGGCCGCCTCAAGAGCCATGTTCATGCAATTGAACTGCAAAAGCTTGACTTGTCTGGTTCGTTAACCTAGTTTTTCATGCCGGCTTAAAGCTCGCCGAGGTAAAGTAGTTTTCCTCTGCTGTGAAAAACGCCATCGGAACTACCGCAATCGAGGTCGTACCATCAGGAACGTCTCACCTGTCAACAATTCTGGCAAGGCCTTTCGGGTGTTACTTGTTTTAGGTTACAGGTGATTTATTTTTGAAAGTGCACTATTTTTGGAAGCCAACCCACAGCGGAAATGCTACTTGAAAGTGGAGAAGAAGTCAGAACATGAATAAATGCATTGTAAAACGGCATTCCATAGCCAAAGAATGGGAAGCTATGTTTTACTGCATGAATTGCGGATCCTTCAATCAAGGTGGAATATGGAACACTTAGGTGTGCACGAAATATAAAAAAAATGTGTCGAGAAGTGTGCTGAACTTTAGCAAACGGTCATGAGTTCGTTGGCTTCTTGAATGTAGAATGCATATGCTGTTCAATTATATCTTTATCTCCACGATAGCTGTCAAAAACATTTTTTGAAACGGTTGACTCAGTAACACAAAATTAAAAGAAAAGTCTTCGATGTTGCATATACCTAACTTGAAGTCATGATCGGCCGAATAAAAAATGCCTAATTCTAGATTGTCAGGTTTTGGCAACTATCTAAAAAACCTTTGAACTGTTAACATATTCATGAGATACGTTTAGTTTTGTAGCAGATACCTATGTAAAGCAATTAGACAGACTGGTCAAGATAGTGGCATATGTACTATTACTACTATTAGTCAGTTTACTAATGGAATCATCACATTATGTAATCTTGTCATCGCAGAAGCAAATTCGATTTTAAAACCATCAGCTCAGCCTTCTCTCCCCCAAAACACCGCACCCAAACTTCCGACGACTTATATCCATCAACTAGCACCTCATTAACATCACTGTCACCTTAAGTTTGCCTTGCTTGCCGCGCCTTCCAACTGTCTTGAAATAATCCACACCAAACGCCTTCTTCCTATCCTTCACATTGCATTGAAACATAAACAAAACGGTACGATCTGGATCAAGGATAATGTCGCAGCCTTTTACCTTCCAGCGGAAAATTCAAATGGCAAACCCGAACCTACGACTACGCCCGGCTACCCGATAGGTACGTGAAAGAACGCTCCCGCTTGGAGTTCACTATCGTTGTGTTTACGGGTGGACTGGCATCAAATTTTAGGACGTGAATGAATGTCGTAGCAGCCCGTCCCCCAAAATATATTGTACATATATGTCCTACCTATGTGATGGAAATCGAATAGGGAGATAGGGTGAGGATTATTACAAGTAGCAAATATGTTTTGAAGCTATGTTATATGAGATATTAAAAGAACCATTCTAAGAAAAGGGACCGTCCATTTATTGCGTAAAGCAATTTTCACGTTTTGTCAATCCTTACTTCAATTCTACTTAGATAGTGTTTTGAGATTGTTTGATAAACCATAAAGAATCGTGCACAAATTGGAGATCTGGACTCCAGAATTTCTATTATTAGGCCTAATGCCTTTCGCAGAACTGGATCGTATGCCAATCAGTCATAAACACCAAGCAAAATCAATTGAAATACCTCAAAATTAGGACTACATAATGTCAGATTTGGTTAAAGATGCTACAGAATAAACATACCTGGAAGAAAGAAAAGAAAAATAAATTAGTTTGGTTGAAAAGCTTATGTCAAAGTAAGGTTTGAGCAGACAACTTTGCTGAATTTGTTAATATTCTTGAAATTTCTTAGAAGTGACAAAAAAACTGATTGTAAGGGAGCTTCAATAAAAATTCTCATATATCTAAAAAAATCAGCAGATAAAACAACATATTGTTCGGCATATATTGACATATCGAACAACTTCTCTAAAGACACCAACACGGTATTTTCGCTTGGGGGTTGCGGGATAAAGTGGACACTTTAACCCTAAAAGGGATACCTTCATGGCCTCAGTTTCGTCACCTCGCTGAGTGTGTTCCATCAAAGACGAGCTCTGAAAGGCGCCTGGGGTCCAATGGACCCCAGGTATCCCTTTTATGGTTAAGGACAAACGCCTTGAAATCCCGCTTCAACAGTGCATCAGAATTTCAGACGCACAAATCACAAGAAGCAAGCTTCAAACAACAGTGCATTTTATTATTCTGTTCTTGCTCACCTGTAATAAGTCTCAAATAAGAAGCTCAGATGCGCTGGTTTTGTTTACGAAGAGATTTGTGCTTTCGAAATCGTGAGTAGGTGCCAAAGTCGGCCATTGTGGCGGCCATTTTGGGATTCTAACAAGTCTGTCCTTAAGCATTTTGATCATTTCCAGTGTAAATGTTGAGCAATATGGAAGGTGGTAATATGCTCTAGAATTGCTTTGAACCTATCAAAAGTTAGAAATGTTTTCTCGAAGGCAAGTGAAAGTATCATCAATTAATTTAACAGCATATGTCCCAATATACAATCGACTTCTACTAGAGACCTACCATAGTGGAACTCTAAACTGGATCGCCTTAGTTTTTTTTTGTCGTTAAATGTTCAATAAAGCGTTACAAACAGGAGATTAGGCTCAGTACAGGAAAGCCTTGTCTGAATACAACAACAAAATTCGTAAGTCATAAAAGAAAATCTTGGATGCTGACATGTGAAAACATAAACTGTACTCCTGTAGTCGCAAGCAAAAGATCATGCAAATGAATTGGGAAATTTGAAACGTGACGATGGCGCATTTACCAAAACTCGTCGTGAAACTTTGAATTTAATGTTTGATTGCTTTGACATTCATGCACACAACAGAAACACGTGTTTGATGAACAAATTGAGATTTAAATTGTGAAAAGAAATCTACCGAGCTCCGGTGGGAATCGAACCAACGACTCCCTATTAGATAGACGGGCGCTTCTTTTCTTCAAGTTACGGCGCTACTTGACCGTCTCTGTCCCCAGAAGGCACAGAACTGAACTCGATTCCACTAATGAACATGGTTTGTTCCTTTTCGGTGTTGAGTGGGGATTCCAATGATACTATATCTCTGGAAGGTGAAGGATGTCGTAATGTAAACTCTACGGAGTAAAATAGTACAAATTTAACTGATGAAATCTTAATGGAAATCAGAGTGAGAAATGCAATTAGATCGTTTTAGCCTTTTAAATCTGCAGGAGTTGATGGAGTAGTTCTAGTAATGATTCAAAACAGAGAAACGGTGTTGGTTTCATCACTTATGGAGATGTTTTAGGCTAGTTTGAGTAGTATACATTATTATCTTTAAACCAAAAAAAAAACGAGATGAGGTCCGACAGCATATAGGTTAAATAGACCTTCTACAGCTTTGTTGAAGACTTTCGAAAATTGCAAAAAAAAAATACTGAAAAAGAAATAGCTCTATCCGCCTTTTTATTAGATATAGAAGGAGCATTCGATTATGCCTCCTATTCATAGATGCGCGCCATTGAGAATGAAAACTTTGACTAACGTATCGCACATTGGATTTATACTGTGCTTGCATAAAGAGAAATCGCTTGTGAGCTGGGAAGTTCTTCTGTAACAGTAAGGGCAATAAAGGATTACCCTCTCTGGAGTCCTTTCGCCACTATTGTGGTCCTTAGTTGTAGACGATCTTCCAAAACAGCTTGAAGAGAAAAGGTTTCAAAGTTGTGAGCTTTGCTAACGATATAGTCGTCATAGTGAGAGAAAAGTATGACGTAACTGTTTCGGAGTGAAGGCAAAGCAGCATAAACTATAAACATTCATGGTGTATCAAGAAGGGCCTTAGCATCAACCCGTCAAAAGTCTTAATTGTTCCTTTCACCAGGACAAGGAAGATCAACCTAAGAGCTTTTCGGCTTGGAAGGATACAAATTCATCCTAGTGATCTGGTTAAATACTTAGGTTTGATTGTGGATGCCAAACTGAATTGGAATGCTTAAAGTGAGTCCTTGATCAGTAAGGCAACAAGTGCGTTTTGGTTATGCTCCAAAACTATTGACAAGAAGTGGGGTTAGAAACCAAATATGATAATGTGGATTTCTACTGCTATAATCCTACCAAAAGTAACGTTTGTCTGGTGGCCAAAAACATAAGGGGCTCAATCAAAGCTTACGAAAATTTAACGTCTTGCGATTCTTAATCTGCTACATTTGCATGAGCACGTGCACTTAGAAGCAGAAAATTAATTGTTGAGACTTAAAAGAGTTGAAAAGTTTATGCCAGGTAATCTTGTTGGTCACCTGAGAATCTAAAACAGGCCAGTAATGAAAATGATTATAGACTGATTGAAACCTGTGGAGAACCATGATGTTCCCTACAAGTTGCGTGGAACAACTCGCACAGTTTGGGAAATCGGAGGCCCCACTGTTTGTCGAAGTTCAATCAAATTCTATACCGATGACTTATAAACTGGAGCAGGAATCTACGGCCCACTATACAGGGGGTGGCCAAAATGTTTGGGATAGGCAACTTTTTTTTCTCTCACAAAAATATTCAACATGCTGTAACTTTTCATAGAGTGCATCAAACATTCTCAAATGTTGACTGTTTGTCAACCTATTATAACTGCATCATTGGTAAAAAAATTGGGCTAGATTGGTTAATTTTTCGTGAAACTAGAACCGTTCTCGAAAAACACTATTTTTTGACAATACATTTTTGAACGGTCATATCTCCGAAACCAGCAAACCGAATCGAATGAAATTTTGAACATTTATCAACAATATATTGATACTTGATGCGCCATTATAAAATGTAATATTTTCTCACAACGAATAAGGTAATACCGGTTTGACATTTTCACCCATATAGAGGCAAATAAGTCAAATTTACAATACCACACAAAAATTACTAAATGTGTTCTTTTTTTCAATCCTAATAGGTTCTAATATATTTAATTAGAGATATCTGGAGAAGAGAAATAGAAAATCTTTAGATATCAAAACTAAAATTTAATGACATTGATGTAAAAAAAAAACATTTTTTAGAGAAAGATCCAAAAGTGTCAATTCATGATATCTTTTTTAAATGCTTAAAAAGTATCTATGTTTTAACAACTTGTAAAGCACTAATATATTGTTGATAAACTTACATAATGTCATTCAATTCGGTTCACTGGTTTCTGAAATATGACAGTTCAAAAATAAGCTGTCTGAAAAATAGTGTTTTACGAAAACTTTGCGAAAGATTAACCAATCGAGCTCAAATTTGTACCAATGATGCACATATAATAGGTTGACAAGCAGTCAAAATTTGAGAATTTTTGATGCCATCTATGCAAAGTTACAGCATGCTGAATATTTTTGTGAGAGAAAAAAAGTTGCACTTCTTAAACATTTTGGCCACCCCCAATCAATCATTCCAAGCACAGAAACCAAAGGAAATTCAAAAAAAAAAAAAAATAAAAGAAATCCAAACTTTTTATATATTTTCAGTTATTTGACCATTTTAAAAATACGACATTTTTAAAACTTGATCGTGATGTTTAAAAATGCTCATAAACAATATATTTTGGCCGATTCAACTACAGAAAACTAATAAATCCTCGAAAAGGGGCCGTCCATATACCACGTGGACAACTTGGAGGGGGGAGGGGTATGAGAAAAGTCCACGCTTGTCCACGGAGAGAGGGGTGGGGGTCTGTCCAATGTCCACGTGGACAACATTGATATAAAAATTAAGAAACAAAGATACACTAACGAAACAAATAATAATAATATTTTCGAAGCAATTTCCGAAGCATCTCCCGAAGCAACTTTTGGAAAAAATCCTGAGAAATTATTTAAAAAAAAGTCGAGTTACAAGATGAAATTCCAGGAGAAACTCCTGACAGATTTTCCTGGGAAACTTCAGGAAGATTTGCCAGAAAAAAAAGAAGACCTCCCGGGAAAATTTCTTTCTGAATTCCCGGAGCTTCTGGAAGAATCCTCATAGGAATTTCTGGAAAACTCCCAGATAAAGTTCTCTTTTAAAAAATTCCGGAAACATTCGAAAGATTTCTTGAAGAAACTTCCACAAGAGTTCCCGCAGGAATTTTCGAAGAAACTTTTGAAGATTTTGCGGAGGGTCTTCCAGAAAAATCCGTGCAAAAAATTTTTAGGAGAATTAACGATGGTACTTTCGAAAAACTTCCGGGAGAAACTCCTGACAGAATGCCCTGGGAAATTTCAGGAAGATTTGCTAGAAAAAAAAAGACCTCCCGGAAAAGTTTCTCTCTGAATTCCCGGAACAATAAAAAGAATCTTCGGAGGAGCTTCTGGAAGAATCCTCATAGGAATTTCTAGAAAACTCCCAGATAAACTATCTGCAGAATTCCTTGATCAATTGTTGAAAAAAAAAACACGGTGAAATTTTGGAAAACTGGATTACTTTTCGCATAAATTCCTGAATGTAGAAATACCGCAGCTTTTCTTGAAAGAGATTTCCGGAAGAATTCCCAATGAATTGATTGATTGATTTAACTTTATTATAGAGACTTTCAGCCCTTGGCTGGTTCGTCTCTCTTCCTAATGGAGTTTTGCAAGGATTCCAATGTAACTCCTAGAGTAAATCCTGGTCGAAGTCTTAGAGGAATTTTCAGTGAAACTCCTAGAGACATTTTCGGAAGAATACCTAGTGAACCCAATAGTACCTCGTAAAGGAATTCCCGGTGAAACTCTTAGAGAAATTCCCTAATTCTCAGAGGAACTTATGGGAAAGTACCCGAAGCAACTCCAGGAAGAACTTCTGAACTAATTGCCCGTAGAACCCCCAGCGGAATGCTAAGAGGAAATCCTAGTGGGGTTTCCAGAGGAATCACTAGTGGAATTTCTAGAGGAATTCCCGAAGGATCTCCTTGAGGAATTCACATTGGACTTCTGAAGGACTTTCCAGTGGCACTCCTAGACGAATTTGCCGTGGTATTTCTTGAGGAATTTTAGGTGAGGAATCCCCTAAAAAAATTGACTATGAACACAGTAAAACATCTGAAAGAATCTCCGGTGGAATTCCTGTAGGATTCAACTACAGAAAACCAAATTTGGCCAAAGTTTACGCTCCATACAAATTTTCAAATTTTTGTATAGACACAAGTCTACGAGGGGGGAGGGGGGTTCTGAGATGGCCAAAGTTTGGTCTACGTGGTTTATGAACAGCTCCAAAAGTGACAACAAAATGAGGAATAATACAGATATGCAAGTACAGCGGCAATAATCGAACACTTAACATTTCTGCATACATTTGGCAAAATTAGTTTTCCCAAACTTCAATTTACCTAACTTATGTACCAACACTGGCCTAGTAATTGGACACCTCTCGAGCAGGTATCACTTAAAACATATTTGCCGGATTCAAAATGGTATCTGTCGTAATCTGTAACACGGAACGTGAAACCTCGGAACATCTGGTATATTATACAAGCGCAGGCAAAATGTTCTAAATAGTGGTTGCTTGAAACCCAGTGAGGTCTGGTCTGCAAAACCTGGGGTCTTGGAGTTTATAAAGTCCGATGCACCTGACTGACTTTTCATGATCATTTCTTTCAAACACTCCATTCGAAATGACGCTTTTTTCTTAGATCCGTTCAGCGACTAAGAATAAATCCGATCCATTCAGTAATTTCGAAAAATATTATTATCTAAGACAAATGAAAAATATTAAAAATCACTACTTTACGCAATTTTACAGCCATTACAAGTTAAGTTGTCTATAGAATAGTTGTTGTAGAACAGAAAGATTTGTGGTTATGGAATCGCCATTGCTTTCGATCAATTTATCATTTTCACTAAATTGCGTTCAGACAAATGATTCGGAGCTCTGCCTCCAACTACTTCTACTTAAGTTTTTTTTTTATAATTGGTTACAAACATCTCTATTTAACAACCTATAACCGATTTTCGCTTACATAGGTGCAAACACAGGACAGATTTGCGTGACAAGCCATCGTTCACTGTTGTTGCTTCTGGATCCTCCACCTCCGGAATAAAGTTGGCCACACACACACACTCTATCAAACTCAAGCGATTTTCAACTTTCTTGACTAGAGTCAAATTACCGCCTTTAGTTTGTGGCACTTTTCGACAAGCACTTCAGCAGGTAGCATATAAATTTCACAAAGTTTCTTCGTCGGTACACTTTTCCCCTTAGTCATAAATCACGTCTCCCACCGCGAAATTAATTTAATGTGATCAGTCGCTTCGTCTGTTTAGCAGCACTTGAGGAATTCTACCAGCAATCCTAGAACGAATTTATAACACTTTAAATACAGGACACTTTGAAAAAGGGAAGGACTAACGTAGCACAACGCACTGCTACACAATTTTCAGCAAAAAAAAAACGGTTGCACTTCTGCACACCACCGATCGAACTAAACAACCACCCGACTGATCCGGTTTTCGTGGGGGAGGAAAAACGCGGCGGTCCGCTTCAGCAACAGTCAAGATCTCGTGCGTCGTCGTCGTCTTCGTCGTCGTCGTGTGTGGGGAAAATAATGAGCTCCTCTCCACTCGCGAGTCGCCACCTGACTGAGCGGTGCCGCGCGAAGCATTCAAATTTTTGTTTAAACCATCGTAAATTTTGTGTTTTCCCGCTTCTGGTTTTCCACTTCACAGCCTGTTAGGGAAAAATTCGCTTCTTGGTTTCTTCACTACGTTAGGGACTGGGCGATCCGATCCGCTGCTGATGTGGCGGAAAATGCAAAACGAACGCCAGAAGGGGAAGTTTTGGCTCCCGGAAGAGCACGGTGTGTCTTTTCTGAATAGAATTTATGGCAGTTTGGATTTCTTTTGAGAAAGCTCTAGAAATTAATGAGGGTTTCGATTTTTTTTTATTTTTAGAAAAAAAACATGATCTATTTTAATCGAAAACAAAAACCAAATTTAAAAATTTATATTTTTGCAGTTCGCAAAAGAATAAACCTTTAACATCACACATCTGATGTACATATTCTAACTCAAGAATGTTTGGCCAGTATGACTCAAGTCAAACTCACAGTGCAACGTTGCAACGGACTAGGAAAAGTACAGGTCCCATAGGCTGGTCCTGTTGTGGAGGGTGTATGTTTGTGAGGTGCGTGAATGTATGGTTCTTTTCTGTTTTCAAATTGGGGGGTGTTGTTCTTGATAGATCGGGGCACTATGTTTACGATGAGTTGGCTCGTATGTAGTGCAGTCGAAAATATGTTGTGTAGGGATTTTCCGCAGTGGTAACGGGGCGTCAGGAAGCAACGGTGTTGTTGATTGTATTGATCTTTTGAACTCGGTCGGCACTTGAACCCAACCTATTTGTTTATGAAAATGATGTGTCATGTGACAAATGTAATGTATGTAAGTACACAATGGGTTGCTTGGGAGGGGCCCAAAACAATGTCTTTGATTCTCCTACTCAGCTCGACGAACTGAGCAAATGTGTGTGTGTGTGTGTGTGTGTGTGTGTGTGTGTGTGTGTGTGTGTGTGTGTGTGTGTGTGTGTGTGTGTGTGTGTGTGTGTGTGTGTGTGCGTTACAAAAAAAAGTCACGCACGTTTCTCAGCCGTCTGTCAACCGATTTGAGTTCTCTTGGAAGCAAATGAAAGCTACTACATCCTAGTAGAACGCTATTGATTTTTTTTTCGATTAGACGTTTGGTTACCGAGATGTCTCTCGAAGAGTACTTATGAGTCATACTTCTGCTTTTTAAGATTTTTGACCAAGTGTATCATAATAAATATTTCGGCCGTTTGTCAATCGATTTGGGTTCTCTTGGCACCAAATGAAAGCTACAGCATCCTAGTAGATCGCCCAGAAATTTTATTTCGATTGGACATTTGGTTACAGAGATATCTTTCGAAGAAGACTAAGGATATATACAACTAAACCTTTTGAGATTTTTGACCAAGTGTATTATAATAAATAGGGTATCGGGATGCTTCGTTGGCTTAGTCCCCTCATTCGGCCTATCTTAACATTAACCAAAAACTCAAACAAACACCCATAACTGGAGATCAGAAAAACTATACGCCAAACAACTTTAACATTTCGTTTCAATTTTAGCATTTTGGAGCATTGAAATTGAATAAAAATGTCACTTTGTTTAGCTTTTGTAGACGCCATGATTCTTCAACTTAGTGGGTAGTCTATACACATGATCATATATGGCCTGATTCTGGAACATTTCGAATTGACTTTTTGATAACTGAACATTTTATGCGACGGTCAAAGACGCTAATTTTGATATTGTATATTTGTTTTCAACGAAAAATAACTATTTTACAAATTAAATGTGGGCCGAATATTGAGGACATTTTTTTCACTATGTACCCAAATCTTGGCCCATCAGTAAAGTGACGTCAACAACACCGAAAAAGTGACGTCAACCACATTGCTTGCGAATGAACCAGAAAGAACGAACGGGAAGAAAGATTTTGTGTGCGGTATCTGTAAAAATATAACACAATGATAAGGTTGCATTGTTTTCGTTACTACATTAAGAGAGAACTTTAGTTTAAATGATTTATTTATAGTTATGTGAAAATTTGGCTCCGAAAATGTGATTTGAAAGCAAGATTGTTGAACAAACAGTGATAATACTTCAGCAGAAATATTTAAAAAATAGAATAAGTGGTTCTAGCGTTTGGAAAGCAATAGGCCAACGTTGTATCCACTAGTAGGCCAATTTTTGTACCGTAGACCAACGTTGCATACCATCGCAACGAATCTGTTCAACGTAATTAAATAAGTTCTTGAATATTTTCGCAAGTTTACTTCCAATTGCAGAAACATGCACTGCCTAGAGTGTGTGATAAAGTGAACACATCATTTATACTGCTATTAATTCAAGAGTTATGGTCAAAATTGCCAAGGCGGCTGGCATATTAGGCCAAGGAACGGTACACATACCCTATCTTAGCCGTCTGTCAACCGATTTCGGTTCTCCTGGCACCAAATGAAAGCTACAACATTCTAGTAGAACCCTATACAATTTCATTAGGATTGGACATTTGGTTACTTTTTGAGAGATTTTTGACCACGGGTACAATAATAAATATCTCAGCCGTCTGTCAACCGATTTGGGTACTCTAAGCACCAAATGAAAGTTACAATATCCTTGTAAAAGACCCTGAAATTTTATTTCGATTCGACATTTGATTACTGAGATATCTTACGAAGTGTATTTCAATAAATTCTTTTTTATTATTATATTCACTTGTTATCTTGCATGAGTTTTTGTCCAGTCTATGGGAAATTTTTTTTTTCAATAAATAATGCTGACCTCATACAAAGTGTATACTAGCAGGTTATTGTTTTCAACAAAATTACACGCAGAAAAATATATATTAAAGTCTAAAAAAACGACTTTGAAACAAAAATAAAATACCATTGATCCACGGCCTAAGTGCATTTTTTATTGATTCAATGACTGCGAGAATTAGCTTCAAAGCATTTATTTTGTTGTTTTTAAGTCTGGCTCTTATTAGCCTGAATGTTAATTCAAAGTGAAAAATATTTGATTCAAATATTCAATTTCATTGAAACAAATATATTACTACTTTGTTTCAAAAATATTTATTTTTGAATCAAAAAACACAAATTTTTGAACCAAATACACAATTTATTTATTTTAAAAATAATACTATTTGATAGTAATATATTTCAAAAAGACCATAACATATGTTTTGAATGGATATCTTCTTTGATTGAAAATGATCTAATAAATACTGAGAGCATTAGGTCGGATTGCTCTCATTAGTTTTGAAATCGTATTCAATCAAAGCAGATAATCCAATAAAAATGAATGACTTTTAGGGAACAATATTTACTATATTCACATATCTAGGCAATCTTAACAATTGGTTTTATAACTTTTCAGTTTTACATTATTCGATGATGGACCCTATTCTTTTGCTGATTGTAGCACGTAAGCTCTTGTATCGTTGCCCAACAGTTGCCTCTTGTTACATTAGCAACAGCCGGTAGAGGTGGGGGTGGCGTAGTTACAGATGCCGATTCGGTAGAAGATTCAATATATAGCGGAGGAAGATTATGTCTAACAAAAAGGATTTCCTTATTAGCAAACATAATTTTATGAACAGCTGTAGATGCTTACCAAGCCTTTTCTTAATTACGACATGATGCACTTCGTCCTATCCGCTAGAAATGGCTGCGGAATGAGTTCCTGGACTTGCGCTTGATTATTCTGTGTTACTGTCATCCAGAAGGAACGATATGAATTTTGGAAATAAATAGTAAGTTGTACTTTATTGTACTTACCCATGAAGGCACCCACTGTGTCATCCGACAAACCACGCGTTTTCAATAAAAATAAATGCTTCTTATGTTTAACTACGATCTCTTTTTCGACAATTTTGTCGAGCAATTTCATTTTTTAGCTTTGTTACAATAAAAACAAAATGGCAGCGGATGAACTTGTTCAAAATGTTATATCTATTTCAAAGTAGTCATTTTTTTAACTCAAAAATACAACGACTTTGTTTCTAATACATTTATTTTAGAATCAAAGTCGTTCAGTATTAGACTCAAACATCAATATGCTTTGATTTAAAAAACAGTATTGAATTTGAATCAAAGTGGTTATGCATTTGATTCAAATATGCGACATTTTTGTGCGTGTATAAATAACAAATTACAAATACACAGGAATTCTATGAAAACTAACAATATATTAAATGATAGATTTGAAAAATATATATTGTGGGAAAAATGCATGAACCCGACAGCCAAAATAGCTAGCTAATGCCAAAACTGATTAACTTAGTAGATATATCATTTTTGTCCTTCCTACACCATAACCATGAATACCAAGTACTTCGGAGCTAATTTATTCGACTGATTAAGAGATATTAGACAAAGTGTATCTCGCTGATTTTCTTATCCATTTGTTAATCGATTCAAGCTCTTTTGGAAGTTAACAAAAGATACAATATTCCAGCTATGTATAGCTATGTAAGCTATTTTTTTTATGTCGTTTTCGTTTTTGCGGTAGTGCTACACCGGTGTAGCACTTTTGCACCGAAAGTGTTCGTTTTTGAATTTCGTGCTACACCGGTGCAGCACTTTTTCTGCACCGCGCATGATAGTGTAGCACTCAAAAAATCGAGAGTGTAGCACCTGCACACCGTGTCCACCAATCAGCGTTTGCAAAGTTGTCAATATTTTGGTGTTTATACACGCACACCAATGAAACTGCACCGAAAATGTTCGTTTATTCAGCGACAAGTGTAGCACGAAGCGGTGTAGCACCGCCGCAAAAACGAAAACGACATTAAATTTCATACAAGATTCTAGAAGGTGTCTGGCATTTCTGGTAGTTTAGTCCATGATGCTATTTTGGAAACCAACACGGAGAAACGAAAGTACCCAAAAGTGAGTTCAATCCACCCAACTTTGAGGTTGCGTGCGGGAAGCCAATTTTGAGTTGATGAAGTCGATGTTGAGGTAGGTAGTTTGCATTTAGGCGTATTCGGCCAAAGTACCTAAAGTCGAAGTTCTTTTTTCTCAACCATCAGCTAAAATTACTCAACTTTCGATTCTATGTCACTTACTCAATTTTGGCTTCCCGCATCGAACTCTCAAAGTTGGGTTGTTTTGTTATTCACTCTTTGACAACAACAAAGAGAGCGAATGAAATAGGATGCAAAAAAGAATTCAAAAGTGAGTTTAAAAATACAGTCAGGTTTTTTTTTACGCGGGGGATACGTACCGCGTAAAAATAAAACTCAGTTCAAAATTCGAAAAACCGCGTAAAAAAAGTCTCACCATTTCTCGACGAATCATGCAAAAATAAGACGATGAAATTTTTTTTGTATGGAGTTTTCATTTACGCGGCCGCGTAAATCAAAACCGCGTAAAAAAAAGACCTGACTGTACTCAAATTTGAGTTTTCTTGGTTTTCAGTGAATCCACTAGATGCCAAATCCACAATATTTTCTAGAACTTTTGGTCAATTACACAAAATAAATATGTTAAATACAAATAATACAACAATAATTTTAATAAGTGTAAGAAGGCTTCTGTTCACCATAGGTGGATTAAATCGGGTTTTAACCCATATTCGCTCTGCTACCTACCTATTCATTTACAGAGCAGTTACTTGTGGGATAAATAAAAAGTAATTTAAACAATGGGTCGTATGGGAAGAAGCGAACTTTACTACTTGTATATCTACTCAGAAGTAAAGTTCACAGAGTTTACTTCATAGTTGGTATGAATAAAAAAGTTTTCGAACATGTAGTAGTTTCTTTTTTTCGAACTTGAGCGTTTACTCCATGCGTGTAGCGCAGGACTGTCAAAAGAAATCTTTTGCTGAAAATTCATACTGGAATACTGGTTCCGCAACTTCTATAGATTTCTCCGGATAGTATAACTTAACAAAGCAGTAAACCAAATTGAATCCAGAAAAATCTGTCTATTTGTACTAGAAGAACAAGAGGACGGCTTCTAAATCAAGCAGACGTTTCCGACAAGCAACTGATACAGATAAGAGGAGAGTTTTAGGTGAACGCCGATGAATCTGGTAGTTAAAATCTAGAAATTCCTCCACAATGATTTCTCCAGAAATTCATCAGGGATTCTTTCTAGAAATCATTAACAGATACCTCTAGGAATGCCTTCCAGCATTTCTCACAGGATTCCTACCTTTTCACGGTATTTTTCTCAGTACTCCACGTTCATTTCTCTCAAAGGTTCTTCATGAGGTCTTTCAGATTCCTACCGGGGCATTACCCAGATGCTAGCAACTCTTTTCAAAATCCCTCAGAGCGTATCTTCCAGGATTCCTGAATTCTGGCTGATTTCGCCTGAAATTGTTCATGCAGGATTTCTTTCATAGGTATAGGTCGCTTCTTCCTGCGTTTTCTCCAAGTAATTTTAATGAGATTCTTCTCAGAGCTGATCCCGGAATTTCTACAGGTTATTCTCTTAGGATTTTCTCAGGTGTTGTCACGAGGTTTCTCCTAGAGTTCATCCCGGGATTCCTCTTGAATTATTTTCCACATTTCTTTTTGGTATTCCTCCCAGAGTTCTTCCCGGGATTTATCCTAGAAATTTTGGAACGATTTTTACCAGTATTTTTAAATGAGTTGTTCCTGCGATTTCTATAAAAGTTCTTGTCAGGATTTTTTTTAGAGAAACTTATCCTGTAAATTGTACCAGCGGTTTTCACAATATCATTCTCGGGATCCCTCACAGAAAACTTTCCGCAGTTCATCTTGCTATTTCCAGGGCTGTTACAAAATTTTCAAAATATCATCCGCGAAATTCGCGGCTTCTGAAATAGAATCCGCGCCTCGGACAACAAATCCGCGACATGAACATAAATATTCAAATTTCAAATAAAACCAGATAATGACATGTTTATTAGAATAGTTTAGTTGATCCTCTGAAGTTCTCAAAGACAGCAATGTAAACTGGGAAAGTCTATACGACATTCCAAACTTGACGGCTGGTCGAGTCCGTATGAAGTTGATCATCAATATTAACTTCTTTTCTCGATCAACCTAGATAGCTGTGTAGTGTCGGTAGCGATTGTCTCAATTGGCTAAGAATAACACTACGGACCGCCTGTTCCGGTGGTAAGAATCCACCAACAGGTGACCCCTAATTCATGGTGTAATGCGGCTTTATGCTTACCGTGCCTAGGAATGAATGGCTAGGGGGGTCTAATAAAAACCTAACCGCTAACGGAGCCTGTGGCGTACCAGGGCGCCCTCCACAGTATGTAGCCCTTACTGCGCTAACCGGAGCAATGGTGCAGTGGACCTTGTGTTTCTCCGAGACAATCAGCTGCCCTTCTTTAGTCTCACTTGAGGCTAAATAAAGGCGGGATTATGAAGATGTTGTTAATTAGTTTAAATTTTCACCTATATGGTTTCGCATTATGCGATTTACACAGTGTATTCTGTGTATCCTCGCCTTTGGCGTTTTCCAATCGATACCGATTTGGTTTTATTGCTGCTGTTCTTTGTTGTGCTGTTGTTGCGAAGAGTTTAATCTTACCTAGTTTGGGTAGTGGCTACGGTTAGGATAGCTCAGATCAATCTTCAGCATAAAAGAACAGCAACGATCAATCTTTGCAGACTTATGCAAAATGGTACAGCCCAAGTGGCCTTGGTACAAGATACTTTCGTAAGGGAAATTTCTATCTAGGAAACCTTGTGAACCCGGTGTTTGCCACTTTCAGTAAACATGAAATGGCAAACTCGCGTATCATGCCTCGAGCCTGTGTGCTTGTCAACAACGCAATAGTTGCTACACTCATCTCTGAACTAACCACCAGAGATGTATGTGCTATCACAATTGATGTATCTGTTGGAAACCTCAACAGGAAATACGTCTATTGTTCTGCGTATTTACCGCATGATGAACCATCCCCTACAGATGCTTTCAAACAAGTCATCGCATACTGCACTTCAAAAGGCCTTCCGCTAATTGTTTGCAGCAGGCTTGTCCGCACTGAACGCATGAAAATTCTGCTCTTTGGATTTACACCATCAAGCACATCATAAATTAGAAATCACGGGCCGTTCAAAGTGAAATTCACTAGAGTGTTTTCACCCGGGTGAAAATCTCTTTGCGCGCTCCGTGTGGCTCTGCGGTGCGGTTTTTTGACAGTTCGAAATGACATTTACAATATTTCAACATCCTTCTATCTGATAAGATGAAAAGATTTCTAATTTATGATATGCTTGATGGTGTAAATCCAAAGAGCATAATTTTCATGCGCTCAGTGCGGACAAGTCTGGTTGGCAGTGATGCTAATGCTCACCATATCATCTGGGACAGCTCAGACATTAACTTGGAAGGCTCCAGTTTGATGGAGTACTTAAGTAGTACAGATCTTGCATTACTTAACATAGGCAACCGCCCAACCTTCATGGTATCTGCTAGAGAGCAAGTGTTAGATATAACACATTGCTCTAGCAGAATTAGTCACGAGCTGACCAATTGGCATGTGTCAGATGAAGAATCTTTATCTGACCATCGCTCGCAGGGACGAATGACCGAAAGGTTAAAGTCCCTCTAAAAATCAAATACACACACCATCGCTATATACTTTTTGAACATTTAAATGTTACTTCGCAAACATTGCTTTTCAGGAATCCTCGGTCAACAAACTGGGATCTTTATACTGATTTGGTTGCAGCCAAATTTCATGGATACTCACCATCCATTGATACTCCAAGTGATTTAGATGATGCCGTTGATACTACAACGACCTTCATCATGGAAGCTTTTGAAGAAGCATGCCCTCTACGGTCTGTGAAGATCACAAGAGGAACCCCTAGGTGGAACTCTGATCTGGCGAAACTCAGGAAACAATGTAGAAAGAGTTGGAACAGACGACGTTCGGCTGATTCGGAGGCTTTCAGGTCGGCTCGCAAGGCCCACAGCAAAGCTCTCCGGTCTGCTGAACGATCCGGCTGGAAAAACCTTTGTACAAATGTTTCCAGCTTGAGTGAAGTCAGTCGGTTAAACAAGATCCTTGCGAAATCTAAAGATTTCCGGGTGAACGAACTTCGTTTGCCAAATGGCGATCTGACTTCCTCTGATAAGGAAGTTCTGGAATGCTTATTCAGCACACACTTCCCTGGATGTGTGGATATTACATCTTCGGATGATCCTGATGTCTTTTCTTGTAGTTATGATTCTTTAGCTTCGGCTCGGAGTATTGTAAATATAGAATCGATTGAGTGGGCTCTTAATAGCTTTGCTCCTTTCAAATCTCCTGGAGCAGATGGGATTTATCCTATTTTGCTTCAGAAGGGATTTGATTATTTCAAACATGTTTTGAAAAAAACTACTTGTTTGCAGTTTTGCTACAGGGTATATTCCCAAATCCTGGAGGGATATTACTGTAAAGTTTATTCCGAAAGTGGGTCGTGCGTCGTATGAAGAAGCAAAGAGTTTCAGACCTATCAGTTTGACCTCTTTTCTTCTGAAATGCTTAGAACGCATTGTGGATCATCACATCCGTGATGTTCATCTGGCCAACGTGCCTCTTCATGTGAACCAACATGCCTACCAATCTGGTAAGTCCACTGTGACTCTTTTACACAAGGTTGTTTACGATATCGAGAAAGCATTCGCTCAAAAGCAATCTTGATTGGGTGTTTTCTTAGATATCGAGAGTGCCTTTGACAACGTGCCTTTCGATGCCATATTGGAAGCCGCACGGAGTCATGGTATATCTCCAATGATTTCCAATTGGATTCACCAAATGCTCAAAAATCGATATCTCTTCTTGACATTGCGTCTAGCAGGGATTAGGAAATTGAGTGTTTGTGGATGCCCCCAAGGGGGAGTCTTATCACCGCTTTTGTGGAATCTCGTAGCAGATACGCTATTGAGGCAACTCAATAATAGCGGTTTTCCTACTTATGGTTTTGCCGACGACTACCTAACATTGTTAGTTGGTATGTGCATCAGCACCCTTTTCGACCTGATGCAAAACGCCCTTCAGGTAGTTGAGGGCTGGTGTCGCCAATATGGCCTTTCGGTTAATCCGAGTAAAACATCTATTGTTCTTTTCACGGAAAGGCGAAACCGTAATGGCGTTCGACCTTTGCGTCTCTTTGATTCTGAAATCGATGTGACTGAACAGGTAAAGTACATTGGAGTCATTCTTGATTTCAAGCTTTCCTGGACACCTCATATTGAGTTCAGAATCAAGAAAGCTTGTGTGGCCTTCGGGCAATGCCGGCGTACTTTTGGTACAACTTGGGGTCTAAAACCCAAGTATATCAAATGGATTTACACAACTGTGGTTCGGCCAATATTGGCTTATGGATGTCTTGTGTGGTGGCAAAAGGGTGAAGTGAGAACGGTCCAATCAAAATTAGGCCATCTCCAAAGGATGTGCTTAATGGCGATGTCTGGAGCGTTCTCTTCAACTCCTACGGCAGCGCTAGAAGTTCTCTTTGACGTTGCCCCACTACACATTCATCTCAAACAAGAAGCCCTTTCTTGCACTTACCGGTTACGGGTACTCGGTCTACTAGAGGAAACTCCTGTGAACCGCACATCAACACACAGCTCGTTGTTTCCACTTTTGGTGAATTGGGACAAAATTGTCCTTGCTCCAAGTGATCTTACAATTGCTTGTAATTTTCCATATAGGACATTTTCCACGAAATTCCCTTCCCGGGAAGAGTGAACATCTGGTTATCTGGAAAGAAGTATTTCAGACGGCATCGTATGTTACACTGATGGCTCCCTTCTCGAAGGTCGAGCAGGTGCTGGTGTTTATTCTCGTGAGCTAAGGCTGTATCAGTCTTACTCACTTGGTAGACACTGTATCGTTTTTCAGGCCGAAATCTTTGCTCTTATGTGCGGAGTGCAATCAGCACTTCAGCAGCACGTAATGGGCAAAGTAATATACTTCTGTTCAGATAGCCAGGCTGCTATTAAACACTTGCTTCGGCCAACTCCAGGTCGAAGATAGTTATCGCTTGTCGAACTCAAATTGAGGAGCTGAATTCAGCAAACGCTGTTCACCTTGTATGGGTACCTGGTCATTCTTCCATCGCTGGAAATGAATTGGCAGATGAGTTAGCTCGCTCTGGAGCATCACATGATTTCATTGGCCCTGAGCCAGCTATTCCGATATCGAAGTGTTGGATTAAGCTTCAGATTCACACCTGGGCTGTCACTCAACACAGCCAATATTGGAATAGTTTGGAGTCATGTCGTCAAACCAAATTGTATAGTGCTGAGCCATCTCTACGGGTGGCGAAGTATCTAACTAAGGGGCTGTCCATTAATTACGTAAGGGTTTATGGGGGGAGGGGGGTTTGAGAAATCTTACGCGCCATACAAAAATATTTGGGTTCTCATACAAAAAATCTTACGAGGGGGGGTGGAGGTGTCGAAAAATCGTAAAATTTCCCTTACGTAATTAATGGACAGCCCCTAATCTGTCTAAGCAGAATTGCAGCATGCTGGTCAAAGCATTGACTGGCCACTGCCGACTCAGCTATCACATGGCGAATATTCAGCAAGCTGATTCATTTGCCTGTGATAGCTGTGAATCCGATTATGGAACTTCGTATCATTTGATATGTAACTGTCCAGTTTTCGCGCAACTGCGTTTCCGAGTATTCGGTAAACACTTATTAAGTGAAACTGACTTCAGAAACCTGAATCTTCAGGATATTCTGTTGTTCTTAACCCGCTGTGGTAAGGAGCTATAGGCTCTCTTTCGCTTTATGCGTTATTACAGTGCCCTTTTCAGGGCGCTGTTTGAACCCATTGTGGTACGCTCGTGCGTTAGTACCCTCTTCCAGGGTATTTTTCCTATTTCCCTACCTGTCCCTATCCCCATCCAAATCCTTTTTCCTTCCTTTTCCCTCAGGTAGATGATGAAATAGGCTGTTATTTTTGGCGATGGCACAAATGTCCCAAATGGAGGATAACGTGCCTCTGGAGCCGGCCTTCTGATACCTGATACCTGATCCTCTGAAGTTCTCAAAGACAGCAATGTAAACTGGGAAAGTCTATACGACATTCCAAACTATGTACTAAAAATTTTAATATCTGGGTTTCAACAACGATTTTTCAATAAAACCTAATTTTTTGTCAATCTCCGTTTGTGTTATTACAGAAAGTGTATTGAGATTTCTAAAGATTAAGAAACAACCAGCTCTCTCGTTTGTCGAGTGAAGATCACTGCGTCCAGATTTTAGGATTATTGTTATACCCTTCTGCTGGGAAGTATGCATGTTATCTCAGTGGCATGTTTATCACTGAAATACCTGATCTCAAGATCAACTATTATTGATGAATAGAAATCCTGAGTTACAGTGTGTCATTCTCCCATTCTAGTGAAACTAGCTTTACAAAGTCAACCACGTTCTTAGGGAATAAGAATCATAAGTCAGCAGGCCTAAGATGGGTTTGCCGAGAACTTTGAACGATAGCTAAGTGAACTGTATTAGCAGAGGATGTGTTCTGATGTTTATTTCTCCTCATAATAGAAGCAATAATTTGAGGTTTGGATTGCTCCGATCTTTTGTAGATGCTATCTGCAGGGTCAGTAGTGGCCAGTTATTAGACTGGTGTAGATATTGAGATCCCTTTTGTTGAGACCTAATAGTTGTTGGGTCTTCTTGGGGTTTATAGTAACGTGCTTTTTGGATTGACTCCTATGGATAAGTGCATTCTAGTTTAACTTGATTTGACTGACCATATATTTGTTTCATTTTTAAAAGTCTAAATAATAAAGATGGAAAAGTAAAGCTTTCGTCTCTGATTTACGAAATCTAATGTTCAACAAAATCGCACGAGTTCAACTTTACAACATGATCTGTTCGGTATAGCTCATTTTAATGAAAATTGAAATGTCTCAGAGCCATGTTTTTAAAATAGTTTGGGCCTAAATGCCGGATATTACACTATATCCTAGAAATGAGCCTATAGATACAGAACAAAAAATCTACAACTGAAACTCTGCGATATCTCAGCAGAAAATTTCATCCATTTCGAGTTCATTAAGAAAATGATTTCTGGAAAATATTGCGACATTTGCACCCATTTAGACTCAGTCCGAGTTCATTATCATCACAGTTGAATTTCGTACACGACTTCACAGTGGCTAGCGTACACAAGTTCGGTTGAGTTCATGACAGAGGCGTCGGATGCACAATAAACAAAATAAGTTTGATGAGTGTGAAATATCGCTGGGAAATAATGATGGATCCTCAAATTATCACAGTAGTCTGAACATTAATAAGAAACCCAATACCATCTCGATAAATAGTAGAGATACCACCTATCTCTTCATATTGTTTTTCCAGAGAAGCTATATGATCGTTTCAATAAAATTGCGCGACCTTTTCTTCGCAAAGCGTTTGGCAGAAGCTGCGAAGGAAATAAGATTGAGAGAAATTTAAAACAGCTTTAAAATAAATTACAACGTGGTATATTTGCCGGAACATAACTGCGACGCGATTTTAAATTGTTCGAAGCCATACAGATAGCTGCTCACGAAATGCGCGACTGAATTCAGACAAATCCGCGAAAATCGCGACCAAATTTGAAGGATCCGCGAAATCCGCGTCGTAGCACATAAATCCGCGACAAATCCGCGAAAATCGCGATTTTCGCGAAATCCGCGACTGTTGTAACAGCCCTGTATTTCATTAAGAAATTATCGTGAGCTTCCGTCTAGTCCTGGGAAATTTTGCCTAATTTTTCTCGAGAAATATCCCTTGAAACTCCCCCTAAATTTCCTTCAGAGTTCCTTGCGGACTTCATCTTGGAAGATTCCTTCCAGTAATGCTCCCAGAATGCCTCTCAGAGTTTATCCTGCACTTTCTTCTTTTGGGATTTCTACAGGAGTTATTGGTAATGTTTGTTATAAATTCTTCCCTTGAGTTCTTTCTGTAATTTCTGCAAGTTTTTTCTAGTAGTTATTTCCGGGACTTTTTGCTGTGATCGTCCTGAGAATTCTCTCAAAGATTTTGTGAGGATTACTCCAATTTTTTTTCCAGAATCCATGCCGCAAATTGTCCCGAAATTCTTTTAGGTATCCCTTTTCAGATTCTAATAACACTAGTTTACAGCATTTTTGAACTCGGTAAGCTGATGATCATTTTTGGTGTAGAATCATGCCCTGAGTTCGAAAACGCGAAGGAAAAAAATTACAGTAGAGCGGAAATTTTTTCGACTTTCCATACAAGGTTGGTGATTTGAAATCGATTTTTGTTCTATTTTTAAGCAAAGTCGCTCACTTCAAACATCTCATTCTCCGTAATCAATGCTCCGATTGAGCTGAAATTTTTACTGTAACTCGCCTACATATAATATGTCAAATAAACGTCGAGAAAGAATTTTTAGGTTGTTTTTTTCTTATTGAAAAAAATACATTTCTTCAAAAAATTTTGGGAATTTTGCTAAAATTTAAGAAGATCGTCCCTAAAACTCGCCAATATCTTGAATTTTATCAATATGACGCAAAACCTGTATTCAGATGATCGAATGGTATTGTATTCAGCTTTCAATTTATGGAAAAAGATTTAAAATTGGTTGAACAAAACGCAATATATTTGAATTTTAGTAAATTACATATTTTGAAAAGTTACAAAACTCGATATTGAGCTAAAACTCAAAAACTGTTCTACTTTAAATTTTTTGAAGGTCGGTTTCGAAATCAGCACTAAATTGTGCTTCAAAAATTTTGGTCGTTGACAGAAGTTCACGACTTTCGTTTTATTTTGTAAACTTGTGTAATTAATTCGGGAATTCTTGCCAAATATTCCACGAGTTTTATTTTTCGGAATACGCTGAAACCTTTTCAGGTACATTCTGTAGTTTGCGGGATTCGTGATTTTTTGACAGGTTTCTCAGAGGCATTTTAGGAGGATTAAGAGGCGTTTCAGAACGTTATAGGAACTTTCAGAGCTGTACCTGAAACCCTCAAACCAACTCAAATCCTCTTGTGATAATCTGAAACTACCCTGAAACACCGTGAAATTACCTTAATCGCTTCTGAGACCCCATGGAACCTCTTGAAACACCCTGAAACTACCTGTTAATTCCTAACGTTACTTGAATCGCCCATGATACCCCCGCTACACCCCCTGAAACCTTCAGAAACTCCCTGAAGACCCCTGGAGCTCCCTAAAACGTCCCTCGACTGGTGGAGCTACGAGAAAAATCATTGAAAAATAAAAAGAGAAATTTCGGAAGAAATCCCGAGAGAAATAATTACATATCAGAAAAACTTCAGGCAGTACTTTTGGGTGAAAATTCCGTGAAGAACTCTCGAAATCTTTGAAATAAATTTCCGGAGGATTGACGGGAGAAATCTGACGATAAACTATAAGACACATTCTACCGTGACTTATTACAACGTTTTGACACCTTGTCTGTCAGATTTTAAACTATAACTCATTAATTCGACCGTAAACCCTCAAAAAATGTTTACATATTCGGATTCTTTGTGAAATTTCCAATAAGTATGATCTGTTGAATAGTTAGTTTTCATTGGGAAAGTATGTTAAAAATGAGAATGAGTAGCGTGACGTTACAACGTTGCATTTGTTTTCGTGATCGCGTTTGATTAAGTTAAAAAAAATGGAGAACGTAGTGGTTTCGAAAACAATTCCCTTGTGTATCCGAAAATTGAATAAGAATTACAGCATTAGCAAGGCAGCGGTTGGAAAAATTCTTCTGAAACAAAAAACATTCGGATCAATGGTGGATCGTCCAGGTAGAGGCAGGAAACGCAAAACGGATACAAGAACGGACACCAAATTCATGTGCGAACTGAATAAACCCCCGAAAGTAACAACTGTCCGTGAGATCCAGGAAACCCTTCAGCTATCAGTTTTTGGTCGAACTGTTCGTCGCCGTCTTGTAGCACAAGGGCTCATTAACAAGTTTGCCCGGGAGCGCTCATTTATTAGCAAGACAAATAAAGCCAAACGGTCAAATTTGCTATTGAGCACGCTGATAAGCCCGTTGAGTTCTGGAAAACAGTTCTCTGGACGGACGAATCGAAATTCGAGCTTTTCAATCGAAAGCGGTGGATTCGTGTGTGGTGTAGATCGGGTGAGGAGCTTCAGGATCGCCACGTTCAAGTCACGGTGACGCATGGAGGAGGAAATGTGATGATGGATCATGGGTGTTTTTCTTGGAGTGGAGTGGGTAGCCTCGTAAAAATCGATGGGATAATGACTGCAGATTCCTACTTCGACATCTTGCGAGTAAATCTGGAAGTTTCGCTGATCCACACGGGCCTTGAAGAGAAGTTTGTATTCTAGCAGGACAACGACCCGAAGCATATTGCCAAGAAGACCAAGTCTTTCTTCCGGCCTTGCCGGATCGAACCGCTGGAATGGCCTCCACAAAGCCCGGACCTTAACCCCATCGAGAATTTGTGGGCGATTCTAGATGCCAGGGTTGAGAAAACTGGAATTACCAACAAGTCCAACTATTTTGATTGATGGCACGCCTGGGAAGAGCTTGATCTACAACACCTAAGGAACCTGATGGAGAGCATGCCAAAGCGCCTGTGGCTGGTCCTGAAGGCCTAAAAGGAGGACATATAAACTATTAAAACGCTTTTCTTTTACTTAATTTTATTTTCCCGGGAGCCAAAATAAAGTAAGCACTTCTTTTATCACTGTTTTTCTATAATACTAATTTTTTTTTTAAGTCGAACTCTTTTTTTTTCATTGTTCTGTAAGTAAAACTTGAAAATAATATTAAGAAAAAGTTTTAGAAAAACTGCAACAGCAGCTTTAACTTCAACCAAATAAATGAGGGAAATTAAAAAACGATGAGGTGGGCACTTTATTTGCCTATCAGTGTAACCCCAGGCAGAGAGTCTCTTTACTGAAGATAAAAACAGAAAACTCTGGAACAAGTTCAACAGAAGTATTGCAAAAATCTCGGGAAAAAGTGGGAAAGCTTTCCTTACAAAACCTGAGGAAAACCACAAGGAAAAATCACCGAAGGAGGTTTTAACATACCATTTTTTTTGAAGACAATAAACGTCTAGAATCACGAAATTGGGTCCTCGGAAGCACCGCTTATTTCACGGGCAACATGTTTTCTTTAATGATTTTGATAAAAATACTTTCAGGTAAACTCAGTACGGATAAAAACTGAACCAGTTTGAAACAACAAATACGTTTATTGATTTACAAACCTCAAAAATAGTAGAAACAACACAAAGTTTTGTTGTTTTCTAACATAAATTTGGTTTGAAATAAGCCAACTGATTAGTTGTTAACCTTTAGGGTACAGAAACTTAACGGAAATACTGCTGTTATTAAATTAGCAGGGCCCATGGACGCCATATTTAACGCTTTCACCGGGTACGAACATTGCCTTTGGGCCCAATCCAACATGAAATGCAAGATAAAATAACTCAAAATTTGTTTGTATTCACATTTTCCCCCCGAACATGATTAGCTCCGGGAATGTTCCACGCTCTTGGATGCCTTAGAAAAATAATCTCGATTTCTCCAGAAATTTATTCAACAATTTTCCAGAATTTTTATACAAAAATTTCTTGCTTGGGGTATTTTACCAAAGATTTTTTTGGGACTGCTGTTATGCTGTTATCTGGCGAAGCGACGTAAGCTAATAGTCTAAGTAAATAGTCGACGTATTTTGTCATGTAGCTAGTGAAAAAATAACCCTGTGCTATGCGTGTTGTATTGGGATGCACGTTATAGTACAATTTAGCATATTTGAAAGAAAGTTTAGAGAATTGCCAAGTGGTTGATCCGTTCTGAACAAGGAAATGTTCAGTATCGTATACGTCACTTTGTCAGATTACGACAGTTTAAGGATTCCTTCCGGAATTCCCGTACAATTCTCAACATTTCAAGCTTTTATCCGGGATTCATTGTGGATTTCCTCCCGGAATTCCTAAAAAAAAGGTTCATTCAGGCATTGCTCCAGGGACTTTCCAGGATTAGTTCAAATATTCTTCTTAGAATTCATCCAGAGATTCCTCCCAAGATTCTTCCAGTGATTCCCCCCGGAGTTTCTCCTAAGGTTTCTCTTGAAATTACTCCGAAGACTGCTCCCGGGATTTCTCTCGAAGATTGCATCAGGGATTTCTGTAGTATTTTTTTATTTCAAAAATTTTCCAAGGATGCTTCCAGGGATTCTTATAGATTTTTTTCAGGGTTTCTTTTGGAATTCCCGGACAGTAAGGCGGAGATCAATCAATATTTGAAGGTTTAACATTATGCAATGCACAACCCTATACCCAATTATTTCAAAATTTAAAAAAGTCACTAAAAGTAAAACTAATTAACGGTCAAAAAACATCGAATGAGAAGTTCTATGAATTTTCTACAAAAAACAACTTTATACAAATAGTATAAAACGTAAAAATCAAACTAATTTTTAATTATATTTCAATCATCTAAACGGTTGAAAAGCATGAATTCCAAAGAAATCGACCATGATTTTTCATTAGGGCCTAACTGTCATTGTCGATTTCTCTTCATCGATCCTCTCTTTGTGTTATTATAAAAAAAGTATTGAGTTTTCCAATGATTTTTTTGGTTAAGATACGAAGGAGATGCGAAAGAGAGAATCATTGTCGAAATGTTGTCTATACTTAACACTAAATCGATTGAAGTATCACTACTCCTTTGCATATAAAATGCACTAAAAACACATGCACATTGATAGCTGACTTCAAGAAGCTAACAAATTAGCAGATTATAAATAGAACAGTTAGACAAACTCTGTGCTTCACTGTTGCAGAGCCTTCCCGTCAAAACTACGCCACCTCATCATCAAATTAAACCTTGAAACCATCCTTGACATCTGCAATATGTGTGTCGTCCGGAAGTGTACTGTACTGTCAATATTCGCAATCGGCCAGTTTTCGATGAGCGATTGATGTCTTGACATCCGAACGAACGAACTGCATCGCACACGAAGCACGTTGCACTAGATTTGGGCCTCTCTTATTGAGAAGGCTCGACTTGCATTTTGTTTGTATACACACGGTTCAGCTCTCGCTCGGCCATCAGCTAGCCAACAGTCGACCGCGATTGACGGACTGCCAACGTGTGCCAAATTGTGCGCGGACTGCTACTTTCGATTCGATGTCACCACTGCACTGCTGCCCGCGATCGCGCGAGTGGGGTGAAGTCGCCGTCTGATTGACTCGATCGATTCCGGCGTCAAGTGTAAGGGGGGTGACTATTTTTGGTTCCGATCTGATGTTGGGTAATATGGTAACATAGTTGGCAATAAGGGTTACACAGATGTAACCTTGTCGCCGCCGTACGTTCAGTGACACGATGCTCTGAGCACACGAAAAAATATATCCTTCGAGCCGGATTTGAACCAGCGACCTATGGATCACTGCTAGGGGAACTCTGAACACTACAGTCCACCGCTCTACCAACTGAGCTATCGAAGGTGTGCACGGAAGGCTGGAATCAATTCGATGTTTCTTTTCAGATTTTGCCCACTAAATCAACATCGCGGCCTTCAAATTGCTTGCCACCACTGCACTGCTGGAGCTGGAGCAAAAATAAAATACACGAACATAAACGATCGCCGCGAAACGGTGCGGTGGTGGTGGCGGTGAAAGGTGTCTCTAGGTGAGCAAGTGAAAATGCAACAGCAGCACAAAAATCCGATCAGCGAACTTGTTTTGAGTTTGATAATAATTGAGTGATCGTCGTGGTGCTCTGTGACGCTGGCTGGCATTCAACGATGTGATTTAAATTTATTTGGTAAATCAGTGCAGTGATTTGGTGCTGCATGGAGCCTTCGATAGCTCAGTTGGTAGAGCGGTGGACTGTAGATCGTACGAAAATAGTTGATAGTAATCCATAGGTCGCTGGTTCAAATCCGGCTCGAAGGATAATATTTTTGCTAATAACAGAAAGATTGCTGTATAACGAAACAACTTAACCAATCCTTACCTAGAGTTTCCAGAGGAGTAAATTTTCCCATTTTTATAAAAACAACTTCATATTTTGAAGTTTGAAAATATTTTCTGGAAAATTTAGAAGTTACCGTTACAAAAATATTTGGCCTCTGGAGTATTTAAATCTTACATTATAGAAAGAAAACAAACCCAAATGACTTCCATTCAGTGAAAGGATCCTTAAAATAAAGTAATAATAATAATAGAATAAAAAAAACGACGATATTGAGTTACATTTTATACTTCAACTTGATAAAGCATCGGATTTTTGTCAGATTTAGATGCCATACATGCCGGAAACCTCAGGAAACTAACCTTCGATAGCTCAGTTGGTAGAGCGGTGGACTGTAGATCGTACGAAAATAGTAAATAGTAATCCATAGGTCGCTGGTTCAACTCCGGCTCGAAGGATAATATTTTTGATAATGACCGAACTATTGCCGTGTAACGATACTATTTAACCAACCGTGAGGATGTTTAAAATTTCGTGAGGAGTGAATTGAACAAAAACAATCCTGATTGATTTATTACTGGTTGGTGTTTCCAGATTCATCAAAACAACTACATATTCTAAAACATCATGGAAAACTGAGCCAAAATTCAAATTTGCATCATGTTCAACTCACATTTTTTTTTAACAACTAAAAGCAGGCAAGAGAGAAATTTGCTGAATCTTCTCTCACCGGATTTAGTTCTGTGAAAGAAATATAGCTCAGGGTGTCCATTCAAATTCAGTTTTCCGATTCCCGGATTTTTCCCGGGTATGGACTAACTTCACGAGTATGTACGAACGTAAATTATTGTTGTAGTAGGACGCTCCTCAGTGTATTTTTTATATACTGTTTAAATTTGGTCTATAACTTGATACGAATCTTATAGTTTTCCTGATTTCATAAATTATAATTAAAAAAAAACTTACTAACTCTACAATCACTGGTGTTAATTTCCCCTTCTCACACGAAATTTAGGATTAGAGTTAGTTGAAAAGGTCCTTTCTATAACAAGGAAATGGAATCTATATGAAAATATTGTTGAAACTGATGTCACTGTGTCTGATTTTTTCACAAAATTTTTGTTGAATATCATAAAAAAATCGGTAGAAAAATATCGAAACATTTTTGGTAAACCTGGTCTTTAGAAACTAATGTATCAATTATTTGCTACATTTTGTGAAAATCTCCATCTAACTTTTTGTTCTGCTTCCATCGTCATTTTAAACAATTTACTTGCTGAATCCAAAATCTTTTGACACCGATTTTTGCAATACAATAATATCTTGAGGACATTCAACATTTCTTCCTTTAGGAAGTACTCCATGGGTTCTGCCAAAAAAAAATCATGAAAGTTGTACCTACAACTTCTTTTAAAATGCTTCGTTTGGCTAATATTGCCGTAAACATATCAGGGATTCTATTGTATACTTCTCAGGGGATCCGAGTGATGCTTCGAGGAAGTAACATTTTGAAACATTTCTTCACAGATTCTATAGAAGATTCTTCTGTGGATTCTACTACTAACTACTATACTAAGGAAATCTCTAGGAAATTTCTTATGGGATCCCATCAGAGAGTCTTTCATGAGAAGTTTTTTTTTTGAAAATTCGCTGTAATTTACGGTGTTGTACTTACTCTTCAGAATTTTATATGAATTTTACCTAAAACTTCTCCAAAATTCTGTACAGAAGCGGATAGGCACAATATCACTGTTTTTTTCAATAATTTTCTCCATGACTTCTGCTAAAGGGATCAAATTTAAGGGATGTGGCAGAAATATATGAAGAGTTCCACTAATAATGTCACCAGAATCCCTCCAGAAACTCAAAAAGTCCATCATGAAATCTTGCAGAAATCTTAAAATTTCGCCTAAGAAGTATATTCTGATTTCTTTTACATGAATTTATCAAGATCCAACAGAAACTACTAAAATTCCTGAGAGGCTGCCTTTCTAAAAAAACATATTCAACCGGCAACTCTGTTAATGTTGCTATCATTCTATTCAAGACTTGCTTGACACTTATGAAGTACAGATAGACACCATAAAGATTTTTCCCGGTGCCTATTACAATTTCCCGTGTTTTTCCCGTATTTTTTCCGGAGGTTTCGAATTCCCGGGTTTTTCCCGGTTTTCCCGTATTTCCCGGATGGATGGACACCCTGATAGCTATTTATTTGTAGAATACAACAGTTCCAACGGTAGTGCAAAATTGCTTGCTGTTTTTCTGGAATATTTTGATTTTACATTACGAAAAGAAAAAATAGGACTAGCATATTTTTTTTTCTTTTAAACTTCAATTAAACCACTCGTTTTTCGTCCGATTTTCTTGTCACACACTTCGAAAATCTTTGAAAACCAACCTTCGATAGCTCAGTTGGTAGAGCGGTGGACTGTAGAATTGAACTAAAAGTAGTTATCCTTAGGTCGCTGGTTCAAATCCGGCTCGAAGGATAGTATTTTTGTTCACCAGAGTGCTATGATATTTTGTAATAAAGCCAACTACACCCGATACATTTTTTTTAAATTTTTTTGCACGCGTCAGTTTTTTGTTATAACTTAGTCAATCTTAAACCTATTGACTTATTTTTTTGTACACGGATAATTTTCTAACCGTGTCTCCCTGTGTGCAAATTTTTATGTGAATTGGTTGTAATTGTTTATTAAAATCGATAAAACCAATATAGAAAAAAAAAACAATGAAATATAACGTTGGAATATGTAAAATCTCAGTTCAACCAAGTGTTTTATTGTTTTAAGCAAGCTTCATTTTTCTACGTGAACAAAGGTTCGCATGTCAACTAAAATTGACGTCTATTGACATACAACCTTCGATAGCTCAGTTGGTAGAGCGGTGGACTGTAGAATTGGCTTCAACAAAGTAGTTATCCATAGGTCGCTGGTTCAAATCCGGCTCGAAGGATAATATTTTTATTCATCAGATTGCTATGAGCTATGCCACCTTGTGCATAAGTCCACTAAATTGTAAACCACGGAATGTGGGTTCGATTCCCACTCCAGACGCAGAAAATTTTACGTTAAACGGGACATTTTTCATTGGATTACTGGGTGTCGTCTAAGTTGTATGATGCAAGTTATGTTCAGTCTAATGTACAGCCGCTGGCTGTCGTGTCATTTTTTTTTTTGAGTGAAGCGTGAAAACGTTATTTATATTTAGCAGAATTTATATCATATTTTGATATCAGTTTATCTAGCTCAAACTTGTCGGAACATTAAAAAGTTTTACCTTTCCAAAAATTGACTAAAAATTGATCAAAGTGCTTCAATAAATCTCAAATTTTTACTGTATTTTCACCAACTAGTTGTGTATCAGTGGTCCAAATTTGGAACAGATCCGGCTATTCTACACGAAGTAAGAAAGATTGTAGATAATGGTTTAATTATCCAATAGCCAACTTTGAGCTGTTATATCTCCTAATTCAATGAACCGAATGCAGTGACATTTTGTTTGAGCATTCATGACTAATAATGTAATGAGCTATGGAAACCTAACTTTAATTCTCAACACGGAAGAAATTTATAAAGATTAGCTTATTTTTCTAATAAAACTCCAAATTATCCAAAACTTCATCAATGTTTCAAAATTCGAGGTGGGAAATTAAGTTCATTTAAATGCCCTCTAATTCACAAAACAAATATGTTTTGAAGGAAAGTAACAAAATAACCGGTAAGAAATTGAAAAATGTAATGGGATACCTATTAAAAAATAAACCACTATACTAAAAAAAATCAAAAAAAAAAAAAAATGAAATTGCTATAACTATAATTCAAGTTTAGCCAAACGTTTTTGAAAGCCTATTATATAAGTCATAAATGCTAAAAATTTCATTTCATTCGGTTCATTGAATCCGGAGATGTAATAGCTCAAATTTGGCTATCGAATAAATATACCTTTTTCTAGAATCTCTAACCACAGAGAACAGACATCCAAGTCCGGCTCCGAAACTGTGTAAGGAATTTAACAGCCATTTAAAATCTTCAACACGAGTGGCAATTGCGTGGCGCTGCAATCGGCTAATTTCCCATACTAATTTAATTCACCACTTGAAATGTTTCAATTCACCACTGACTGTGGCAATATGGTGTTTGTAGGCGTTAGTGTTGTCATCGTGTATTGGTTTGCAACCTTACTCAAGTAAAGACTCACATCCTTATCACGGTGTCAAAATTTCGATTATTATCGAACATTCATGTACCTCGGACTTTTCTTCGAAAATGAGTAGTATTTGGGCTATATATTCATAATCGGAAAACTAGAAAATATTTCATCGGCGAAATTTTTTCCATACATTTTGTATGGGACGTTTTTTGGGCTAAAATAGTAATTATTGATTTTTAGTATGGAAAATAGCCAAAAACTCAGCTAACTCAAATTTTCCCCGATAGAATATTTCCAAATTTTGCATTTATACATTATAGCCGAAATTCTAACATTCTATGAAGAAAAATCCGAGGTACATGAAAGTTCGATAATAATCAAAATTTTGACACCGTGCCTTACACAACTTTCCGAATGAAATTTGTTCTAGCCTGGATGTCTGTTCTCTGTGCTCTTCTAACTACGTTTAGAATAGACCGATCTTTTCCAAATTTGGACCACTGATAGACAACTAGTTGGTCAAGTCACAATGAGAATTTGAGAATATTTGATGCACTTGCAGTTACAGCAAGTTTTTTTAACAATGAAAATTTGACATTTCTAGCATAACATGGGATAAGGGCATAAGTTCAAAATGTAAACAATGGGAAATCTGCTCGAGAAGGTTTCCATGTATATTCATAAACCCTATTTAGAAATCAAACAGTCTATCAGTTTCACTTATGCAAATGACGCGTATGACTGCTCTCTACATGCTGCCTAGCGTCAAAAATAGCATACTACAGGGGTTTTCAGACTTTTAGGCTTGCAGTGTACATTTTGGAAATAACTCTCTACGCGGTGCACCCGGTAGAGCAATTCTTTTCCCATCTACACATAACAAATTGTAAAAATGTAAACTGTGACACCATAATAACTTAAAGAGAATCGTAACAAAGAGTTACGAATATTTTTTTAAAATTTTCAAGTGCCGCGGTGCCCTTTTCAAAGCTTCGCGGTGCACCAAGTGCACCGCGGTGCACAATCTGAAAACCCCTGGACTACATTGAAATTAGTATATAAATTAAGTTTTTGAACATTTTCATTGACTTGGGCCCTCTGGAACTTCTGGAAAAATTTCAGAGTAACTTATGAAAAAAATCCCAAAAAACTTCTGGAAGAATTTCTGAGGAACTTTAGGAAGAATTCCCGAGAAACATCTGGAAAAAATCCCGAGGAGCTTATGGAAGAATTCCCGAAGATTTTCCGGAAGAATTCTCGAAGAACTTCTGGAAGAATTCCGGAAAATTGGAAGAATTTCCGAAGAACTTTTAGAAGAATTCTAGACAATTTGTAGAGGAATTCCCGAGAAATTTCTGAAACAATTCCCGAGAGACTTCAGGTAGAATTCCCGAGGAACTTCTGGAAGAATTCTCGAGGAACTCGTAGAGGAATTTCCAAGCCACTTCTGGAAGATTTATTGAGCTACTTCTGGAAGAATTCCCGACAAATTTCTGGAAAAAAAACCCCGAGGAATTTTTGGAAGAATCCTCGAGCAACTTCTGGAGGAATTCCCAAGCAACTTCTGAAAAAATTCTCGAGCATTTTCTGGAAGAATTTTCAAGGAACTTCTGGAAGAAATCCCGAGGACCTTCTGGAAGAATTCTCGAGGAACTTCTGGAAGGATTTCTGAGGAACTTCTGGGAGAGTTCTCGAGGAACTTCTGGAAGAATTCCCGAAGAACTTCTGGGTCAATTCCCGAGGAACTGCATCGGAAGTTCCTCGGGATTTCTTCAAGTAGTTCCTCGGGAAGTTTACTAGAAGCTCCTCGGGAATTCTTCTAGAAGTTCCTCGGGAATTCTTTCGGAAGTTTCCTGGAAATTATTCCTGAAGTTCTCCGAGAACTCTCGAGGAACTTCTGGAAGAATTTCCGGGGAACTTTTGAAAGAATTCCCGAGAAACTTCTATAAGAATTCCTGAGGAATTTCTAGTAAAATTCCTGAGAAACTTCTAGTAAAATTCCTGAGGAACTTCTGGAAGAATTCCCCAGGGATTTCTGAAATAATTCCGTAGCAACTACTGGTAGAATTCCAAAGTAAGAATTCCCGAGAAACATCAGGAAAAATTCCCGAGGAACTTCTGCAATAATTTCCGAAGAACTTCTGAAAGTCTTCCCGAGGAACTTCTGGAAGAATTGCCGAGGAACTTCTGGAAGAATTCCCGAGGAACTTCTAGCAGGATTCCAGAGGTACTTCTGGAAGAATTCCCGAGGAACTTCAGGAAGAATTCCCGAGGAAGTTCTGAAAGCATCCCGAGGAGCTTCCGGAAGAATTCCCTTCGAACTTCTGGGAGAATTCCCTTGGATTTTTTTGTGAATTCCCAAAGAACTTCTGGAAGAAACCCCGTAACGTGGGTAGATCACCTTAGAAAAATACCGATTTTAGTGATACGTAATAAATGGACGCTGCCTTAAAAAAAAAGGAATCAATTCAAATCAAATTCATAGAAAATCTATGTAACATTCCAAAGGGCTTGAGTAAATTTCAGTTCTAGTCCAACTTGGGCCCTTTTTCATCGACTTAGAGCCAAAAGGAACTATGAATTCAAGACCAACAACTGAACAGGCCGCATCAACATTGCGTAAACAAATACGTTTCAGTCGACCAAGGGCCTTCTGGGATCTACTTACGTATCTCATCACCATTAACAGAAAGCTTGATGTTTGCGCTTTCTGTTAGTGGTGGTGAGGTGTGTAGGTGGAGTTCAAAAGGCCTCAAGTCGACAGAAGCATGTTTGTTTACAAAATGTTGGTGCGGTCTTTTCAATTGTTGGTCTTCAATTTTCTAAGGCCCTTTAAAAATTCATCTAAAAAGTCGTGTTGAAATGAGATTTGGCATGGGTGAGGAAGTGTAACGATAGATTACGTGACATTTGATTGGAAAAACTGAAAATCTCGTTTGTTTACATTTTTGATTTAGGCCCTTATCACGCTTATTACGCTAGATTTTGTATATCCCCTGTATATTCCATTTTTCTGTTATTTTTAATTATTATAAAAATACAGTTTACAAGTAATTCTAAAGCTTTAAGAAAATAACTAGTTACTGTAAAAATATAATCAGGGCAATCACTGAACAGCTGCGTAAAATTGCTGCGTAAGCCATGATTTTCTGTTATTTCGAATGTTTCATGAAATTGCGAATGAAATAAACAATATTGCCTTGTTGATTGCGACGAATACCCCTAATATCAATTCTATTATATTGCAATTTCTTCTGATTTCAACCAAAAAAAAAATCTTCAAAATGATTTTTCAATTTTGCATGATAGCAAATACAGTTATCAATTTGATTTGACTGATAACAGGAATTGTGCTCATCTTACTGCTGTCACAGGAACTTTTCTGCTCTCATTTTATGGTATTTTAACCGTTTAAACGACAGTAAACTGAGTTATTCTTTATTTCAAATATCGTAATATCAAAATTAGTTTTCAATTTGCTGTTAGATTAATCTGGCCGGAATAATATGATATTTCTATTGTTTGAAAAGTATGGAGATCGCCAATTTTACTTTATTAATCTAGCAGTTCAAACCAAGGAAAAGAAATGCTTATGAAGCTTACACTAATAAACATTAAAGTGTTTGACAATTCTCAAGTCATTTCAACAGACCTAACAGGCTTTTCAGTTCGATTGCACGATGTCTGTGGCAGAAACAGTATCTAAAACAAATCAGTATCGCTAAGTCTACCATCAAATGAAAGCGAAGGGTCCAGTGAATAGAATTGTCAGACAAAAGAGGCACAAAACAAGCAACAAAGAAAGCGCGACGATTACTCTTTATCCCAATGACATGATCTCGAATTTTTTTGTTGCAGACAAACCGGAAGCTAAATTTGTTGCGTACTTTTCAACTCGTGAATAATCAATAATTACTAACCCGAAGTCGAAACTGTTTGATGATAGAGCTTCACCAGAGCTGCAGTGTTTACCGACTCGATGTTACCGTTCGAAAATCGCAATGCAAGGCTTAAACATCTTTAAACTCGTGGTGTATGATATTTATCCTATTATTTTCATGTTGGGACAAACTTATGCCGCATTGGGTGGATTGTCGCAACAAATACAGGTTGCGACATTGTCATTATTGTGGCGCGATGGTTGAATTTTGATTCACTGTAAAGGTCTCCTCTTTTATTTGGTGCTAAGAGGGAATTTGTTCTATTGGGGGGTATAGAACAATTTTTACTATTTTCGTGATTTCTTAAAAACTTTACAACCAGAATTGATAGGGAAAATAACCGTAGGCCTCGATAGAATCTTTCCTTCTTAGCACCGAATTAAAGGGAAGATACTGATACTGATATTTTTTTTCAAAATAATGTTCATTGTGGATTGTGATCGAATCGTCTCACAATTGGACTGAAAAGCCAGAAAAATCTCAATAACACATACAACAGTCGAAATCGATAAGTCTCAAAATGACATGAAAACTGTCAATCATTTCGCGATTGGGTATCGTGGTGTAATAAAGAATTATCAAATCTTCAAATAAAAAAATAGCATATTTTAATAGAGACATTGGCGTCTATTGACACACAACCTTCGATAGCTCAGTTGGTAGAGCGGTGGACTGTAGATCGTACAGGAATAGTAAACAGTAATCCATAGGTCGCTGGTTCAAATCCGGCTCGAAGGATAATATTTTTGCGATCAAAAATTTAGTATTCATGCAAAATAGAAACGTAACTATAGAATAAGACTAAGACTGAGATGAAACTACTCAAAGTAAGAATACAACAATTACATGACAAAAATGTTATGCCTCTTTTTAATTATTGAGACTAGAAGAATTTGCTACCGCTCATAATTTATTTTGAGGGAGAACATGTCTCGATTGTTGGCTTCATACAATTTGCTTTTAGTAAGGAAATGGCCAACTAGAGAGGGGCAGTTAATCATTTTTATCTTGTAGACCACTAAAACTATAAGTACTGTGTGTCGGTAGACAGTACACAATATGCTATTATGCTATTCCAAACACTCAACCTTCGATAGCTCAGTTGGTAGAGCGGTGGACTGTAGATCAAACAGAAGTAGTAATCCATAGGTCGCTGGTTCAAATCCGGCTCGAAGGAAAGCATTTGTTTTGCCACTCCGATGAAGGAAATTATAGTATTTTAAAAAACAATTTAGTGGATTCGTTCCAGTATTACTTCGTAAATTTGGTACCTAACCGTTGACTACAACGTGTCCAATAAGTTCTCATACAAAATACAAATTATGAAAATTTTATCTTATTTCACATCTGTGATTCATATTTTCAAAATGAATGCTTGTTTCGAAGGGTCACATAATATTGATTAAATAAAGCATACGGCTTAGAATAACGTTATTTTCTATTTGTTATAGGTCTAGCATTACACTTCCATTTTCTGAAATCCGTTTGCTCCGGCACGTAAGAAAAATCTTCGAAAAGTTGTTTATTCTACGGTAGCTAAATAGAGTCCATAAAGCTAAATTTTGACTTGTGTTACCAAGTATTGTACCAAATGGACATACTATTAAGGCTAAAACAATACAATTTTAGTGATGATATGGTAAGAAATTTGCAAGTAAGCTCAACTTGGGCAGATTTCCTTGGAAATGACCGGTATATTAAAGATAAACATCTTAAAATGTAAATTTTGTACAAAATTTACCACAATATTGATACAAGCATGTTTCTGAAGTAAGAATGGTGTGAATCAACAAAATAAGTTGCAGCCATGCTTCTTAAACACAACAAATCTCATTAAAACAGGGAAAAGCACATTTTTGTTTAATTTGTGTTTTATTTTTTACAAAACAAAAAGGCTTCGTACTTCACCAATACAGAATCTCATTTTTTTTTGCTACTAGCAATGGCGAGGACAGGAACCTAATTTGTTTCAACTTAAAACCATTACTTCTTAAAATGAAACGAAATACCAATGGAATTAAGTGAGTGTCAGCTGAAATAGACATACGACACAGAAGCGATCAGCACAGAAGGATTAAGGACAGATTATTCCAAAATATATGCTGTATTTTATCAGTGTTAAATGGCCTTCCAATAATTAAATTTACTTTGAAAATTCTTATCACAGGTGTGAAATGAATTCAATTTTATTTTGTATGAGAACTTATTGGACACGGTGTAAATGTCCCCTTAGTACAAATTGGTGGCGGTAGTGAGCAAACGTCAAACAGCAGCAAAAACGATGAGAGCGCCCAGAGAGGGCGATAGGTGAACTACGGAGTATTCGAACTAACCGTTGAAAAGAGAATTTAGTAGGGCTAGGCGTCTGTTTGTCTGTGGAGAATTGTAAATAATGTGCCGTGGAAAATGGTAGACTGTGTGCTGTGCGCACACAGTTATCGAAGGTTTCATGAGAAGTATGACTACAAATTGTACAGGAGTTCTGCCATAAACGTTTTAAGGCGTTATTTTCTTTGAAGGTTGGTCAAAAAATTGTTTTTGTTTTTCATTGCAAATTTTGAAAGTAGGGTCTGGACCATTTCAGATGGAGCACCTATTTTGGGCACTTGCTACTGTAACCATGTACAGAAATTCATATTAATTGGTTTTTAATTGACTGAGTTATAACAGCAAGTGTCCAAAATAGGTGCTCCTGCCCAAATGGTCTCAGACCCTATATACCTACTAGCTAGACAATACTCATACCAAATTTCGACAGCTGCGGCAGACCGCTGACCTGCGGCTACCGCTGAGTGTTTTTTTTTCTTTTTTCTAAAAATCCGCAATAATTGCATAGTCCCCTTAAGGCGAAACTGGAAGCATTTCCTCACTTTTTGGTTTTTGATTTTTTATTAAATAACGAAGCAATATTTTCAAAATCGGTTTTCGTGCGCATGTAGAGTATATATCAAGGTATCTTCTGAATTTTTTTTTTGTAGTGGAAAATATTTTTCGTTTTTACAAAAACCATTTTTTAACAATATTTTACAAAAAAATGGTTTCTGCAAAAATGGAAAACATTTTCTACCTCAAAAAAATTCAGAAAATACCTTGATCCATACTCTACATGTGCACGAAAACCGATTTTGAAAATATTGCTTCGTTATTTAATAAAAAATCAAAAACCGAAAAAATGAGAAAATGCTTCCAGTTTCGCCTTAATGGACCTTTTCCGGTTTTTTTTTTCTGGGAAGAGAAAATAATCATATACATCGCTCATACATAAACTTTTTATTTGCACTTTTTTTCTCACCAAAACGTATTTAAACAGGTTTATCATTCGAGTAGGGTTGGGGTTCCATAAAAATCTAGAAAACGGATAAGTCAATAAACGAGTTTTACATTATTTTAATCAACACTATCGAACTAACGGAACCTTCGATAGCTCAGTTGGTAGAGCGGTGGACTGTAGAATACATATGTAATGGAAATAGTAATCCATAGGTCGCTGGTTCAAATCCGGCTCGAAGGATACCCTTTTTGACAAAATACGCGCGATTTAAGCTTAATATACCATCAAAGCTATAGATTGAAGCTTGATAGCTGCCGCAATAAAAAATCAACGATCTTGATGTGAGATTTTTTACAGGGTGCTTGATCATTTGGGCAGAATTTCTATTTTGAACACTTTTTCGCTATGGTTCTGCAAATTTTAAGCCAAACGACTTAATTTATCTACGGGATCAAGTGTATGTAACCGTGCACGAACATATACTAGGGAAGCCGTTCATACTGTTCATAAGGGCGCTTTTAATTTCATCTAACTCAAAACAAACGTTTAGAAGCGCTGTTTGTTATGTATGTTTTTTTTGTTAGAAGTGAGATACATACCTACTCAGACACTGCACCAAACGTGCAATTTTGGCGGGCTACTCTTCCCAAGGTATGACATAGTAAAATGCAAATTACTGCATGTCACGTAATTACAATCAAATGGGAGATAAGGGCAGTCCAACCGCATAGCACGGATAGAAGATGGCGTGACTGCAGCAGACAAGTGTGGCTTCGTTCTGAACTAGACCTAACTGACTGAAATATGCTCGGTGGGTGTTAAAGGTCCAAAAATATCTATGGAAGTCAAAAGGCCGGGAAAGGAACCAAATATAATAGCATTTGGCCTTCTTCGTTTCAGCATGTAAGGTGCTACGGTGCTATTGCATTCGGTTACGATGTGGCGCAACTTTGTAGTCGTCGTCGTCGTCGTCATCTAGTTCGACCGGCACGAAGTGCAACAAAAATAGATCATTTCAAATGATGCTTATGTTGAGCGTTGGGCCATTCGCTGTCGATCATCGTTCGATCGATTTGGGTCTGTTTTTGTTTTCAAGTGTGTCTTCGGCAATCGATGCACGAAAGGTTACAGCGAGCAGCAGGAGCATTATCATCTGTTTGCTGTACTTTGTGTGTTGGGTTTCCAGTTTCCACTTGATATGGATTATGTGTATTGCACATGGTGATTGATTTGATGAGTTTCGAACTATGTTTGGGCAGCACGTATACCTTCGATAGCTCAGTTGGTAGAGCGGTGGACTGTAGAATGGTAGAAGAGCTCCAAACTCTCCAGCAGTTATCCATAGGTCGCTGGTTCAAATCCGGCTCGAAGGATTACTTTTTGGTTGAAGACTACTGCATAATAGTCCCAGAGCTGTATCTACCTAGGTTGTAGAGTTGATTTTTTTACTTTAAATTAAAAAATTAGTATGGTTCTTAGGATTACTTTTAAACTTTTAAGTTTTTGTATAGAGTTACGAAATGCACAGTGCTGCGAAGTGTCAGTATCAACCGACATTTAAAGTTGAAATTGAGATAGTGACCACTCATTTTTCCATTTACCATCGGAATATCAACCTGTTCAACGACGTATGTTCAACTTGCTCGAACTTGCTCCATCCCGCTCTTTCCCGATTGTTGATAAATGTGTAAGAGTAGGATGCAGCAACTTCGAGCAAGTTCAACCTACGTCGTTGAACAGGACTATTATCATTCAATTGAGCCCCAGCTAGGAAGCAAAATTTGTGGTGTTGTAGATTAAAGGAGAAACATCAGAGGATACGACTGCCACAATGGTCGACTTGGATCCCTACTCACGTTTTCAAGAGCACATATTTTGAAAATTCGCAAACAAATGCGCTCGATTTGGAAAAGCTGCCTCTTTTTGCAAGTGAGCAAAGTCAGGATAAACAAATGCGGCTTGGGTGGATGCTTCGTTTGTCAGATTTGTGCCTCTAAAGTTTGTATGCAAAATAGCAATGGGATTTCTTGATGTTTCATCTTAAAGCTTTTACCATCATTGATGACGTCAAACCCGAGATAAACTTATCATTCACCTATTTTCATTTTGGCCAACAAAACAAACCCAACATAGACACAATAGTTTTTCGATGTTGGTCCAACAGTGGCCCAACATTTGACAAAAATGGACTTGACATTGACCCGACAATCGATTTTTTCAGTCTGGCGGAATTTTGCAGGGTTTTTCGTGTTTCGTGCCCAGCTACTCATTCGAATGACAATTTATTCAATTGACAAGAACTCGCTTCTCATTTGACAGGTGCTCTGATTGAATGAAATCGTTTTGAACATGACAAGAAGGAAAAATGACTGAAAGATTTGTTGTTTAGTGTTCAAATGAGATGACATTTTGCAACACTGTCTACAAATGTTAAGTTAGTAAGCAATCTACATCAAAAAACTTTGCCAAAGAGACCATATTTATATCTCTAATGGTTCAAGAGATATTATTTTTCAAAGTAAAAAGTTAGGATGACAATTAAAAAAATAGTTTCCTTCAGTAACTTTGTATACATTGATTTCTCACAAAAAAAAACTTTGATCTAAGCATTTTCAGTACATCATTTTAAAAGCAACAAGGTTCTATATTTTGTCTTTTTGACATAACGTTCTCACTGGGACAAAACGTGCTTCTCAGTTACGTGTTTTGTGAGCACTTCTACAGTTATTAAATGAGAACTTCCTCTGCCAATGACCACTTTGCATGTTTATATTATGTGCAGTGAATCAAAATTCAACCATCGCGCAACAATAATGACAATGTCGCAACCTGTATTTGTTGCGACAAACAAACCCATGCGACATACGTTTGTCCCAACTTGAAAATAATGGGATTAACATCGTACACCACGAGTTTAGAGATTTTTAAGCCTTGCATTGCGATTTTCGAACGGTAACTTCGAGTCGGTAAACACTGCAACTCTGGTGAAGCTCTATCATCAAACAGTTTCGACTTTATGCTAGCAATAATTGATTATTCACGAGTTGAAAAGTACGCAACAAATTCAGCTTCCGTTTTGTCTGCAACAAAAAATTTCGAGATCATGTCATTAGTCCTGTTCAACGACGTAGGTTGAACTTGCTCGAAGTTGCTGCATCCTGCTCTTACCCGTTTGTTGACAAATGGGTAAGAGCAAGATGCAGCAAGTTCGAGCAAGTTCAACCTGCGTCGTTGAACAGGACTATTATCTGTTACCAGTAGGGATAAAGAGTAATCGTCGCACCTTCTTTGTTGCTTGTTTTGTGCTTCTTTTGTCTGACAATTCCGTAATAATTAGCGAAAAGGCCGTAACCAACAAAATGTACACAATTTGAGTAATTGCAGGAGTGAAAAGAAGCTAAATTTGTCTTCTAAATGCTCACAAAGTTTCCTTGATATCACTTTTCTAACTATTGAAAATCACTGATTGAGTGAAAGGCGTAATCCCATTCTATTCCAAACGAACAAAAACAAGAATTACGCCTTCTACTCCTTTGTTTTGTTTGGTGCTTTGTTTACGAAAGTGAAAGGCGAAACTGAAATCAACACGTAAACACGGCGATAGTAGAAGGCGAAACTGAAATCAAAACGTAAACACGGCGAAAGCAAATGGCGAAATTCTGTCAAAATCATAAACAAGGCGAATAGTAAAAGGCGATTCTGAAAATGATATCGATTCGAGGCGCATAGTATTGGGCGAAATTAGCATTCTCAGGTATCAATTCAGGCGTAATTAAATAAATGCAATTTTTAGTGCAAAAAATATCAAATTCGTGCAGTGTTCTTAGAAAAACAAGAAACTATGTCCGAACTGTATCAATTAACCTTATTTAAGTTGAATTATTCTGTATTACTTATAAATAGGAATTGAAATTTGATCAGCAAAATTCGGTTGTTGTTTTCGCATTGTTATTGCTTTGTTAGTTACGCCCTATTCGCGAATTACTCCCGAATTCTCTTCACTGATTATGTGGCGTGTACGAAGATATTCTATGTCCAAGGAAGTTAGGAAAATTAATATTACAAGTTTCTAGCTTGACCGGGAATCCTCCTTCTAAGCATGATCTTGCTGAATACTCACACGTGTTATGCTGCAGCTATCTAAGCAGCAATGTTCTATCAATTTAGGAAGAAATTCATGGTTTTCTTCTGGAAAAGGGCCGTTTTTAAAATGATGCCGCAAATAGATTTTTGATCTTTTCGTTTCATTCAAAAGATCACATCTTTTTGTGGTGAAACATTAAAACTGCTGATAGCACGGAGTCATCAACGCAATTGAAGGCAGCTCCAAGAGTAGTATAAACGAATGCAACCTGTTCCGTAATAGTGAAGATATGAAGAGATGAAAGGAGCAATATTGGATATAATTGATCATCTTGGGTAGAAGCCATACTAATCCGGTGAAGTTTAAGCTCGGTAGCAAGATAACAAGGCGTCGTTGGGGGCTGTCCATAAACCACGTGGTCATTTTTCCCCCCCGCGTGGTCATTAGTCCATACAATTTTTTTTATTTGTCCATACAAAATAGTCATTGGCCGAACCCCCCCTCATGACCACGTGGTTTATGGACAGCCCCTTAGGTATTTCGAAGACTTTGGGATCCGTTCCGTAGAAATTTTCCGCATATTATTACTGACTGCACCCCAAATTGGACTGACACAATAGTGTATACATACCTTAAAATGTGATTGAAGCGCAGTACCACGTCGGATCGAGTTGGGGTCTTCGGTGCACTTATTCATTGTAAATCAAGGAATAAGTGCACCGAAGACGTCGAAACGATCTGAGGCAAATGTGCACTTATATCACACTTTTTAGGCGTACCAAAACTGGCATTGTGTATACTGGTGCTGGCCAAACTACGCCCAAAACTTTCAGTCATCAACAATGTACGGTATCGGCGAAAGCCACGGTATAACCTGTCCTAGAGCGAGTGAAGCAATCGAAAGTCGTCTGTCGCGTTGCCAGCCGAGGGTGAGATCGATGTGATCGCTTCTAGAGGACTGCTGCAGTACAGTGAAAGTAGCCATCAACGACACAAACGAGGGCACCACTGGGTACGTGGAAAGAAGTTAACGAAACGAACAGATCGATAAGCATTGCAGAACGATTTTGGAGGAGAAGAACGCAGCGTGGGCAATAATGCTGCAGCAAGGAACCCGGTAGAACGTGGAACGTTACAAACAAAAACGGAAACATCTTATATGCGTCTTTCGGGAGAAAAGTGCCGCCTGAAAGACGCGAAGTGCGAAGAAATGAAACTGCTGTGCCGTTCCCAAGAAACACGTTTTAACAGTTTTAAGAGAAGCTCAACGCATCCCAAAACGGCTTCGTGCAGCGAGCCAAAATATGCAGGAATAAGGACGGGAGCCAGTGCAGTGGAGGATGCTAAGAGTAGTTAAGTATGTTATTCACCAGCTCAAAACCAACATAGAAGTTGGTAAAGATGGAATTACAACCGAACTCACCAAGATGGGCCCAGAAAAGTTGGCCACCTGTCATCACCGATTGATAGTCAGGATATGGGAAACCGAACAGCTACCGGAGAAGTGGATGGAAGAATTTTCCTTGTGAAAGACGACCATTTTTTACTGTGAGAGCTTCTGATTGATCATTATTTTGAAATGCACCTATAAAATGCTCTCAGATCATCTTCCGTCGTCTGTTACCTAAAACAAATAAGTTTGTGGGAAGTTTTCAAGCCGGCTTCATCGACGGCCAATCGACAATGGGTCAGATCTTCACCGTACGGCAAATTCTCCAGAAATGCCGTAAATACCAGGTCCCAACGCTTCACCTTGGCCTGACAAAAGGTTTATCCACCGGGTCTACGTGTAACTAATAAATACAAATACAATACAATACCTGTACATAGACTTCAAGGAGGCAGTATCGACCGCACAGAACTATGGAAAATCATAGGCAAAAACTGCTTATCTGGGAAGATGACCAGACTACTCAAAACAACGATAAACGGTGTGCAAAACAGCATAAGCATTTCCGGTGAACTATTCAGATTCAGCTCATTCGAATCTCGTCGGGGACTGCGACAAAGTGACGGACTCTCATGCCAACTCTTCAACAAATATAATAGCTTAACCAGACTAGGGCTAACATTTTTTTTATAATGAAGAAACAATAATAATTTTAAAGCGGTCTTACCTTCAACTAAATGCTATTAGGATGAAACCTAAAACAATCCGGAACAATCAATCTTTCATCCAAATGAAGAGCCAGGGACACAGCTTCTCACGTCTCACGAGACTTCTAATTTCTTTTAAATCACGAACAAGCGACCTGATATTCACCACTAAAACCACCGCTTATCACGCACTGATCTCGTCGTCTAGAATGTTTATTATTTTTTTCCTTGACCCGATAATTATAAACTGGTTTACGTTCGATCAATAAATACAATTACAATTACAATTATTAGGAAGTTTAAAAACAGTAAGGTTTCAGTAAAATCCTACGCCACAAATTCCCACCTCAGCAGCAGGATCCCGTTTTGTTTACCTTTTTAGCTCCGCGGCGCGCGCGATGTCTCAACGAAATCCAAACACACTCACACTAGTGCGGCAGCAAGTTGTGTGAACGAAGCAAAACGGATAAAAAACAAACTCCACAAACGCGCGAACCAAGCCGAGAAAAGGAACCGACCGATGACAGTTACCACTACACTTGCACCGATCGTCGCAAACGTGAATCCGAACACAACACAACGATACGGAAAAGATTCTTCCAGCGGTAGCACCCTTCGGCAGGACTACCGTTTGAGGCGTTTTTCTTCCGGATCTGAAACTATTTCGTACGGATTTTCCTGCAGGATCCCACCATCAATCACTCCACCGAACGGATCATCTTTACCGGGGCAAACTTGCGCGAAGATTTGCGAACTAAAAAGCCAAATAAACGCACACACGGAGCACGAAAAGACGATTCGCAGCTTCGGCTGCAGCTCAATCACCGCGGTTTTCAAAGATGGCAGAGAGAACGAAACTTTTGAAACTGGATTTTTTTTTGCAGGTGTTGTCGTTTGTCGGTTTAGCACAGAGCTGTGCGCTTCACTTTTATTTTGAATGCGCCCTGTGACTGAAAGCTGCACACCCTTGAGTACACACTATTCTGAACCAAATCACACATAAACAATTTTTAACCCAGTAAATAAGTTTTAAAAACTAAAATTTTGCAATTCACGGGGTAAAAAATCTTTAGTATGTATTTCTTTAGTAAGTGCCATCATGGCGTCGAAACGAGTTTTTAGGTGAGAAAGCCACCGTCGATGTCGCTACTTAGAGACTGTATAGAGAAATGCAAAGACGACTTCTTTTGATTGTTGTTCTTCTTTTTCGCCACACACTAAACATTTATTATCTTGCTCCACAGAGAACAGACGTCTATCTTCGCTTTCTGCCTTGTGTAAAATTTTGTAACGGTCATATCGGAGTATGTGGTTACACGCTAAGGTCAGTTTACCTTTTTTCCAAAAAGTGCACAATCGCAAATATGCGTATGGTAAACAGGTATAATATGCCCCCCCTAAGCAGAAATGGCAATATATCTGAAACTGGCGCCTTATTCCATCTATTGTTCACTGTAAATCGTTGTTACTAAAGTTATTGAAGTGTTGCATGCAAACTTTGCCTTTGGAGAGGTGGCCATGGAAGCTTTAAAACGTTTTTCGAAAACGTTCCAAAATTTGCCTTTTCAAAACAAACGGGGCAATACGCCCCATCAAAAGAAAACGTCCAGCCGCGTGATAAAACTGTCCCAGGGGATAATTCCACCACATGCTTATCCTAGGAGGGTCTTTCAACAAGTGTTTAACTGCATAAAAGTTGCAAAATAACACAAGCGAACAGAACTAGCTTGGTTTACAAATAAGTCAGCTTACAAGTGGTAAAATATTACGCCAAAAGCCCCGATTTCAGACTTTTTGATATTTTCATTGCTTTTCTGTACCAATCCACTAACGGACCAGCTTGATGGCAATTATTCCTCAATATTTGAGATTTCTAATCGATCACGCATGCAAAAAGCGCTTGAATCGCTAGAAAATGAAGGGGGGCGTTTTGCCCCGGTGGGGCGCATTATACCCTTTTACCCTAAATGATACTCAAATATAAGTAAACAAGACTCAAATATGGGTAATGTGTATCTAATTGTAACCCAAATATGGGTAAATATTACCCATAAATGCGAATGTGCACTTTTGCAAAATATGAGTTTTATTTACCCATATTTGCGTAAAGTTTACGCAAATTTGAGTAAAATTTACCCATATTTTAGAAAAATAGGTAAACTGACCTTAGCGTGTATGCTCCCGTTGCGCGGCGCTAGCGTCCCATCACTTTCATTGTTGTGTTGTCATATTTGTTTCCAGTGCTCGCCGTTTTTGGCCGTTTGGCGCTCGTGTCGCTTTGTGGGCTAGTGTATTTTAACGATGAACACTGCCATCGTGGAGTCAAATCGACTTTATATGTGGGGCAGTCTCCGTTGGTGGCGTTGAGGTACACTTAAATCCTTTACACACGATTTAGACGTATTTTTGTTCGAGCTTAAACGTCTGTTCTCTGTGCTTGCTCGGTTATCAAATAGGCTCCTAAAGTCCTATCGGGATTCTTGTTTTAAACCACAATATATGGTTCAAGAGTACATATTTACTCATTTTTTGACGTTTTTATTAATCATAGTTAAAAATATATAATTTTTACTTTTTTAGCCTTTTGTCTCGTCTCTAGCTTATAACACATACTTTGAGTGATTTTTTTTCACCGTGTATGTCAAATAGGAACATTTTTGAAATCCCAGTGCGAAAAATGTCGAGCTCAGTCACACAAGGTTGACCTCAAATGTCAAAGTAGAACTATTTACCATTTTACTTATTTCGAATTTTCTCATTATTCCTTTGTTTTTCAAGTTCGAGTAAAGTACAATTCCGATTAGAATACCATGCTTGATCGTATTATTCAATATAAGCGGGATTTCGTTTTTGATTTTAAGACCCTATTACCGAGTTCTCAACAGCTGAGCTCTCGGTAGTCACCTCGGTAATTGATATCAACTACCGATTACTCAGTTAAATGTTATGCTTGTCAAAATGTCAAAAAATACTGAGCTGTTCGTCAAAAAAATGCTGAATACTTTGTAAAGGGAATACCGAGTAATCAGTAAACTTTTTTTTAATTTTTTTTTGCATACGGAGAATCTTAGTAGTTTTTATGTTTCCTTATTTTTCACCAGGGAATCATCAGAATGAAATAAAGATTGATTTGTCTTTTTTTAAACGTTTATTTATATTTTCATATGAAATGAACAATGTCTGATGCTTCGAAACAAATCTCAGAGCATGTGTATGGGAAGCCGTAGAATGAAAAATCCTTTTTCGTACTGTATACCTGTTGCTTCGATGATGATTTTCCACGTTCCATATTTTTTGTGGTATTCCCGGTCTCCTCCTAAGCACTGTATAAGAATCGAATGTGGATTCCCCCTCGGATTCCCCGTCCAACCAGGAGTTGTAATGCCATCATAGTAAAATCACAAACTCATTACATATTACATATTACATAATAGGTCATTAATTGTTACAGCATTGCTGATCGAAAGGATAAAGACAATACTTCAGCACAGAGTAGTCAACACTTTTAAGGTAATAGTGTTCACGACTGATCCACACGGAATAACTACGTTTCGTTAAAATGAACAATAATAGATACAAATGAACGTGTGAGCTAATTCAGCATTCTTATTTGAGCAAGCTGTTCTTTTGAAATCATGTTTGGAATCCAGAAGTTGTAAAAACGTGAAACGTCAAGGTTCCCCATATCAGAATAACTTAAAAGAACAGCCCATGACTGCAAGAAGGGAAAATTTCTGGTAATAAATTACATAAAATTGAATTTTATTTCCTTGAAGGTGAAACTAGAAAGAAAAGCCTATTAACAAAAGAAGGGACAATTCCAATCACAGCTATATTGTCGAAAATGTTTGTAACAGTATAAGTCTTAAATCAGACTGTGTTAAAAAAAAGCAAAAACCTCTGATGAAAATGGTTCCAGTAACTTTTAGTTGATAATGGCGTTCAGCCATACGCACAGCAAAAAATAAATGCAACCCACCCGATGTAACTCATTCTGATGTACTAAATAATCAATGTAATCACGATTCCTATGTATGATTACATCGTTTTGATGTAAAACCTTTTGTTCTTATGTGTACATCGTCCTGTGTAATATTCATGCAATCGACGGATTGATCGGGTTGCAGCAGTTCAAATGTAATATTACACAACAGTTTTTTCTGTGCGCGTGGACGACGCCTAAACTGATTTCAGAAATTTGTTCTAGATTATTATGGGTTTCGGGCGAATGATCTTTTCGGGCGAATGACTTTCGGGCGTTTGTTACATTCGGGTGTTTGTCATTCGGGCATTTGGAACACCGACAAACCGACGTGACAGCTAGAACAAATAAATTCAAATTTGTTGTCCCCGACGCCATGATGAAAAATAGTCGAACACTACCGCCTCCTCTATAACGGTTCGCGTTGTTTTGATAGCTTGACTCCAAACCCCCGTGTATTCATATAGAAAAAGGTTCGCGCCTGAGCTGATTTGACAGAAGCGTTCGCTCGCTTTGCTGGTCGACCGTTAAATTTAGGGGGACACTTTTGAAACACCACTGTCACGTCGGTTCGTCGGTGTTTGGAATTCGGGCGAATGGTTTTCGGGCGAATGTGACAGAACCGTACAATACAGCACGCCACTTCCGACATTGTGTTTGACGCAAGGCAAAAGCAGTGGAAGTCGTAGAAAAAATGTCGCTAATTCGGTTTTTAACTGAAAACATAAATAATAAAATGGCTCATACACGGTCAGAAAATTCACTCATTTTGGAGCTAAAGTGGGACAACTCAAAATTGAGTAAATTTTATGTCCAGCGATAGCGCCGGCCCAAGTGCGAAAATCTCATCAGTTTAAGTTGTATAATATTCTTGCTGATGTGAAGAATATTATACGGTTTAAACTATTTTGATTCTTGCACTTGGGCCAGCGCTATCGATGGAAATGCAATTTACTCATTTTTTGAGCTGTTCCAGTTTAGCTCCGTTTTGTGTGAATCTTACTCATTTTAGAGTAACTTTTTCTTAGCGTGTAGTGAATCGTAAATGTTTAATTTAAACCAACATTTTTTAAGCGTGTATAATTTGGTACCGAACTCTCAGTCACAGGGAATGATTTATTTCGCCTGTTAGTTTAGACGTCAACCTGTATTGAAATATTTGCTAGCCGTAGTACCAACCCAATGAGAATCTAATGAAGGTGTGGAAGAGACACTTCGTGTGCGTGAGATCCGTGTTTGGAGCAAAACCTGTCACTACTACGAGCAAAGCGAGCTCCCATAAGAACGCGTGTCAAATAGTGACGTCACTATTTGTGTTTACATTTTTCTTTGCTTACTAATACATAGCCATCTCTTCTTCTTCCCCACCTGTAATATACTCTCATTGGTACCAACCATAAGCCATAGGCCATCTTGTGGTGAACATTGCCACTAATGTCGAATATTGTCGATTTACACGTTGATTTAGTGTTACTTAATATCTGGAATAGTTTTACCATTAGAATAACCAGCCACAGAAATCCAATGTCGCGACTGTTCGTGTGACTAACATCTAGTTTGCCTTGCCCTTACAGCGTCAGTAGCGGTACTATAAGTGTCAAATAAATTTTGTTTACCAAAACAAAAGGTCCCCTACACACTTAATCTCCAAATTTGATCTCGGTAATAACAAAAAACGAACTCAATCGGTAAAGGTTATTTTGACTGAAATGTCGTTAAAATTTGACAGTTCATCAAAAATAACTTGTCAAAAATAACGAATTTCGGTAATTTACGTTCATTGCTGATTATCGGCAAACTTTTTTGCTACAGCAATCGGCAATCCCATCATTTTGCTGAATTTCGGTAAAGTGCATCTGTCAAAAGTGAAAACGAAACGCGTTGCCGGCTGCCATCTTAGAAAAAGGAAAGAAACAAGGATTTTTGTAACTGAAATGATTCTCGTAAGTAAAACAATTAAACTCGCTTTTAACTAATGCTGTTTATGCTTCTGCTATTAATATTCATTTATTTATTAATGCCTCTTCTAATTTTCTTTTTAGTTTGTTGTTTTGAAGATGGAGCGCTGCAGGAGGAGTGCCGGATTCTCGCTCCAAAAACGTGCCAGTGTGTTTGCTGCCGGACTTAACCAGCAGAAACTAGCAGCCCAAAAGCAAAATGGTCCGTACAAACAAACCATCGGAATAAAGGCCGCCCGCAAAAGTGCTCTCTCGACCGGCAGAGCCGCATCTTCGCCGGTCGGGACGTCTACGAAAAATCCGTCGCTACCAAAAGTCCGGTGTCGTTCCAGCGCTCGGTGCGTGTTTTTAAGACGGATCTGCGCTTCGAATGTGCCGCCGTTGCTGCCCTGCAGGAAGCAAGCGAAGCGTACCTGGTCGGACTCCGTCGGACCGTCGGAGTGTTCGAGGACACCGCCTGTACGCGATTCACGCCGAGAACATCACCATCACGCCGAAGCGTACGAGGAATAGGAGCGTAGGAGGAAGTGACCCCGGAAGAAGTGTGAAATTGTGTTTTTACCATTGTGGTTAGTTAAATGAAGAAACCATTTCGAATTCGAAAGAAACAAATCCAGAAAATGTATATTTTTCGTTATTTGCTTGCGTTAATAAAATTGTTAACGTAATTATATATTTTTTGTTTTATTTTACTTCTTCTTATCAATAAGCATGAAAGAAAACAAACATTTACTGAATTTCGGTAATAATGTTTGCCGAAGTTTTCGGCAATGTATTACCGAAGCACTCGTCAAAGTTTGACAGTTGGTCTTTGTCAAGTTTGCAGGCTAGTCGGCAATTTGAACTTTTACCGAGATTTTTACCGAGCTCTCAGCTGTTGGATTCTCGGCGAATTATTTTGCCGGCCTCGGCAAATTAAATTAAGTGTGTACAAGATGGGCACTTAAAAATTATCAATTATTACAACTAAAGCTATTAAAAAAATTAAATAGGAAAACTGAGTGTACAGCGCCATTGGCGTTCTAGTGTATTTCTATTGTTTTACCACAATGAGAGTATATTACAGGTGGGGAAGAAGAAGAGATGGCTATGTATTAGTAAGCAAAGAAAAATGTAAACACAAATAGTGACGTCACTATTTGACACGCGTTCTTATGGGAGCTCGCTTTGCTCGTAGTAGTGACAGGTTTTGCTCCAAACACGGATCTCACGCACACGAAGTGTCTCTTCCACACCTTCATTAGATTCTCATTGGTTTTACCATACAGATTCCAAAACGATTTTTTTGCAAGATGAGTAATATTGATTCAGAAGCATGAATTTGGAATAAAAGGAAAAATAAACAAAATGCCACCATTAGAGCTTTTTAGCTGTAAATTATTTCAATAGATTTTAAGAACACTCGTCATCGTTCTCATCAAAGCTAATCAACCGCTTAAGGCTCAAGCATCCGTCATCATTTTTCGGAAAATAAAAAGCAGTTTTCTTGCTGGAAATCAAAACATCGGCCATGGGAATATATATTCACTGCATTCTATTCTTCATGTGAAGTACAGTGAATATATTTTAATAGCAAAAACTTTTGTTTTGAACAAAAAAAAACTGCTTTCAAATGTTTGATGATGACGATGATTTCAATGACGAATTGTTCAACGTTAAGACACAGAGAACAGACATCCAGGCTAGAACAAATTTCATTCAGAAAGTTGTGTAAGGATTTGAATCTTTACTTGAGTAAGGTTGCAAACCAATACACGATGACAACACTAACGCCACCAAACACCATATTGCCACAGTCAGTGGTGAATTGAAATATTTCAAGTGGTGAATTAAATTAGTATGGGAAATTAACCGATTGCAGCGCCACGCTATTGCCACTTGAGTTGCCGATTTCAAATGGCCGTTAAATTCCTTACACAGTTTCGGAACTGGACTTGGATGTCTGTTCTCTGTGCTATGGTGTTTATGTTACAAGAAATGGAGAAAACAATAACACTGTTGTGCAAAGTTTTGCTCAAGCAGCATCAAATTCGACAAGGAATCATAATACCCACGCTTTTTGCACCATTTCATTGCTGAAACGGAGAATTGACCTTCTCGCCATACTAAAATCACAGAGAACAGACATCCAGGCTAGATCAAATTTCATTCAGAAAGTTGTGTAAGGATTTGCATCTTCACTTGAGTAAGGTTGCAAACCAATACACGATGACATCACTAACGCCACCAAACATCATATTGCCACAGTCAGTGGTGAATTGAAACATTTCAAGTGGTGAATTAAATTAGTATGGGAAATTAACCGATTGCAGCGCCACGCTATTGCCACTTGTGTTGCCGATTTCAAATGGGCGTTAAATACCTTACACAGTTTCGGAACTGGACTTGGATGTCTGTTCTCTGTGCTAAAATTCAGCTCATTACTACAAATCTAGTACTTCACCGATCTGTCCTATTCACCGGCAGTTTAGTTTACTGTATCACAAAAATCGCGACGATACGATGGGATGCAGTATTGTGCCACGTACCAATGGCAGTTGCATAAAACTTTCGCATATCGTTACTATCCATGCTTTGCTGTGCTTAAGCAATCACACTCTCTTCGTGCTGTCGTATCCTGCTGCGGTGGATTCTTTTCTCGCTAAGGCTAAGGCGTAATCTGAGTGATCTTTCTATACAAATTTGATGAGTTTCACGATTTTGCTTAATGGGGCACGATCGGTGTAGTACTAGATTTGTAGTAATGAGCTGAATTTTAGTATGGTGAGAAGGTCAATACTCCGTTTTTGCAATGAAATGGTCCAAAAAGCGTGGGTATTATGATTCCTTGCCTAATTTGATGCTGTTTGTGTTGGCGCAGCGAACACGGTGGACAACACAAATTCCAGACCAGAAAGGACTCCCACCGTCGCGACATTCGTGATACAGCGAAGAAAAAAAAAACTAAACCGCCGGTTGCTATTTACAACATGTTTATTCGTTGACGAACTAGTACGGACTATTTACAATACAAAACATACATCAGCTATCAGCTTCGTCATCTCTTATTAACGCATACACACAAGGACTCTCAAAAACAATCATCACAATCATCAACTAAGGTTGTGACGCTGCTGTCATATTGTTCGTCGCACCAGGGGGCTGACACTACTATATTCCAACAGTTTGAGCAAAACTTTGGATAACTATGTTGTTTATGTTGCAAGAAATAGAGAAAACAACAACACTGTTGCTCAAAGTTTTGCTCAAACAGCATCAAATTAGGCAAGGAATTATAATACCCACGCTTTTTGCGCCATTTCATTGCACAAACGGAGAATTAGCCTTATCACCATACTAAAACTCAGCTCATTACTACAAATCTAGTACTTCACCAATCTGTCCTATAGGAAGCAATCGGTGAACTACTAGATTGAAAGTAGAGAGCTGGATTTTTGTATGATTAGATGATCAGTGCTCCATTTCTGCACTGAAATGGTGCAAACAGCGTGGGTATTATGATTTCTTGCCTAATTTGATGCTGTTTGAGTAAAACTTTGGGTAACTGTGTTGTTGAAGTTGCAAAAAATAAGTAATACAACAACATAGTTACCAAAACTTTTGCTCAAAATGCAGAAATGGAAAGTTTGGTCATCTTACCATACAAAAATCCAGCTCACTACTTTCAATCCCAGTAGCAGACGAGAAGCGACCGAGCACACACGCTTTTGTGCTTGGCTCTGTTCGTTCGATAGATTTGGTTAGTGGTCAAGGTCATTCGTACGGAAGCTCGTACAATAAACGGATGTGAACAAAGGATGGATCGAGTTCAGAAGAAGAACACAATTGGATTTGAATTCGGAAAGAATGGAGTTATGCCGTCGATAAAGGATGCCATAGTTTTTGTGGCCAAGGACTTGAAAATCAAGGAGACAGATGTACATACGGTGTATCGCGATCCGACGGAAAACAGTTTTTACGTAAAGTTCATTGATGAAGAAGTGCTTAAGGAGGTGACCAAACGTTTGCGTGCAACAGAAACTTTCAAATATGGTGACGGTACAACTGCTCAGGTTCACGTGGTTCCTGCTGACGGTTTCTTCCGTTATGTAAGGATCTTTAACCTCCCGCCGGAGGTCGGTGATACGGAAATCGCAAATGTAATGGCAAAGTTCGGTTCGGTGCGGCAGATGGTGCGTGAGAAATTGCCGGTAGATCTTGGTTTCGATGCATACAGTGGAACACGTGGCGTACATATGGAGGTTAGGTCTGAAATCCCGGCAGCTTTGTACATCGGGCACTTCAAGTGTCGCATTTTTTACGAAGGACTATGAAATAGATGTTTTGTTTGTAAGGAGGAAGGGCACGTTAAGGCTGAGTGTCCAAAGCGTTTCTCGGTTCAAGATAGAATTGGGAGGCAGCAAAAGGAAAGTGTTGCTACAAACGGTTCATCGTTTGCGGATGTTATTAAGGGTATTACGCCGGAGCCCGTGAATTCGGACCCGGCAGATCAACCGGTAAACCAGTCAGATGAAATTCCGGCCTTGGAAAAACAAATGGAATTAGATGAGTATCCTGGCTGTTCGACGAGCATCGCCGAAAGAATGAAAGAGTTGGACATATCGCCACTTCGATCAATCGAAGTTGCAAGTGACGAATTCAGAACACAAACACGACACGGTAGGAGCATGCAGAAGAGGCGAGGTAACGATAATGATAAGGAGCCACCAGCTCATGCTTCTGGTAACAATACATTGAATCAAACCAGCAAGAAGAGTAGGTCTGCATCAGCGAAGGGTAATCGGAGCTCAAACTCAAAATAGTCATGTTCTACAGTGCAAAGGTTGTAAGCATTAATCTTAATGCGATTCAGACAAGGGTGAAGCTTTCTTTGTTCAAGGATTTCGTTATTAACAGTAGCGCGGATATAATATTCGGTCAGGAGGTAGCTTTTCGAAATTTTTCTTTTATTTATTCACACGTAGCGATTGTCAACATCGGGAATAGTCAAGGAACCGCTCCTTTAATACGGAGAGGATTGTACTACAGTGATGTGATCTGTGACCCTGGTGGAAGGTTAATTTCAGTCAAAATCAATAGCATAAATTACATTAACGTATACGGTCACGCAGGGCATCAATATAAGAAGGAGAGAGAATTACTATTTTCGGAAGATATTGCTATTCATTTCAATAAGGTCGGTGTTCACCATCATATCGTTGGAGGTGACTTCAATTGTATTTTAGACGCAAATGATACCAAGGGTTTGTCCAAAAACTACTGTCAAAGTTTGAAAACACTAGTAACAAATTTAGATTTAAAAGATGTTGAAAAAACAGTCAAAGGACAATCTGCTCAGTTTTCCTTCTTCAGGGGAACATCTGCTTCGCGAATTGATAGATTTTACAGTTCTTCAAGTCTTCTCAAATCAGTACTTTCCTTTGAAACAACAAGCGTACCCTTCTCAGATCATAGAGCAATTTCGATGAAGATTCAAGTCAGTAAGGATGATTTAGGCCATCACTATGGCAAGGGTTATTGGAAAATCAATACAGCTTTCATAAATGTTGATTTTATTGAAAATGAGTTCTGCTTCGAATATGAATCATTACAACAGAGATTAGCTTATCAAAACAATTTCTACTATTGGTGGACAGGCCACTTTAAAACAAAAGTTAAGCAGTTTTACAAGAAAAAAAGTATAGAATTCAATCGGAATTTATCTGAAAGGAAATCTGAACTGTATAAACATTGATTGAACTTTCGAATCTGCAGAATATGGATCAAGACGTTAGCATGGAAATGAACTTCACTAAAGCTTTGATATTCAAAATTGAGAATGAAAAACTGAAATGTTTGGAGGAAAAATTTTCTGCGAATGGTATTCTAAATGAGGAAAAAATCAACATTTCGACAATGATTTTTCATAAGGGCCTAACTGACTTGATCGATTTCTCTTCGTCGACTCTATCTTTCGCTAATAACTTGATCAAAACAAACAAAATCATTATTCTTTTTGTTTCTATCGCAACATGTGGTCGTCTTCTTGGCATTTCAACCAAAAAATCTTTGGAAAACTCAATACACATTCTGTGATAACACAAAGAGAGGATCGATGAAGGGAACTCGAAAATGTCAGTTAGGCCCAAATGAAAAATCAGTGTCGATTTATCAAATTATAGCTCGGCATAGAATTTCAAAAAGCAGAACGATTGTAGAGTTACGGGAAGGAAATACTGTAATTAGTGGTACTGATAATTTGAAACGATATATTTTTGAAAATTTCTCAAACAACTTTTCTAAACGAAACATTACTGCAGACCATTGTGATACACTCGACTATGTTACCAAGAAGCTAGATGACCAGGATTCTGTAAATCTGATACGCGATATTGACGAAGATGAATTGAAACAAGTGGTGTTCAGCTGCACGAAGAAAAAAAACACCAGGTCCAGATGATATTTATTATGAGTTCTACGCGAAACATTTCGATTTGCTAAAAAATGACATGTTAAAGTTATTCAATGGATTACTGCATGGCAATGTTATTCCTCCTTCTGAATTCTGTGAAGGATACATAACATTAATACCAAAATCGGGTTGTTCCAAAAACATCTCGGGCTTTTGACCTATTAGCCTTCTCAATTGCGATTACAAAATTTTTACAAAAATTATTGCTAGTCGTATTCAGCAGGTTTTAGGAAAAGTAGTTGATGAAGGACAAACAGCATGCATTGCCAGCAAATCCTGTATAGAAAACCTTGACCAGTTGAGAACGTTAATTGCGAAGGGAAATGTAACTAAAAGGTTCAAATTGGCTATTTTTAGTTTAGATATGGAAAAGGATTTTGACAATGTTGACCATAGTAGATTGTGGCAAATTTTGGAGACATGCAACTTCCCACCCCGTTTGATTAATTGTTTAAAAAAATTGTATCGTAATGCTAACCCAAGTGTGTTGTTCAATGGCCACTTGACGAATAAATTCAAAATTGAAAAATCTGTTCGACAAGGCTGCCCTCTGTCAATGATTTTATTTGTCCTTTATTTGGAGCCCTTTATCAGACAAGTTTACCAATCTATTACAGGTATTTTGATTGACGAAAAATTTATTAAAATTATCGCTTACGCAGATGATGTTACAATTATTATTCGATCCGATTTTGAATTTGACAATGTACTGAGAATTGCCGATAATTATGAAAAATCATTCGGAATTAGTTTAAATCATCATAAATCAACCTTTTTGAGAATCAACAATATTCCTTTAGGTCCGCAAAGGATAAAGGAAGAAAAACGATTGAAAATTTTGGGAGTTATTTTTACACAAAATTGGAAAGAGCAAACAGAAATCAATTACAATCGATTAATTAATAGCTGCAAATGTACCTTGGGATCTCTAGGGGTAAGAAATTTGAACCTTGTACAGAAAACTTGGATTATAAATACGTACATTTTGAGTAAACTCTGGTACGTGGGACAGATTTTACCGCCTGACAAAAAACAGATAGAAGAAGTGCAGAAACTAGTCACTCGTTATTTTTGGGGTTCACATATATTCAAAGTGGATGCCAGACAATTGTTTTTAAAGTGTGAAAAGGGTGGCATGGCTTTGGTTAATGTGGAATTAAAATTGAAAGCCCTTTTTGTCAAACAAATTTTATATGGTTCAAATAATACCATTAGAGAAAAAGATCATTTCCTCCTAAGTTGTCTTCACGTTCACAAACTGTCGCAGAACACAAGCGAATGGGCCGGCATTGCCATGCAGTATAAAACAATGGATTATTTGAATACCGTTTCCTTAATTTACGATTCCTTATTAGCTCAACAAGATCACGTTCCAAAAATTCAGATTAGATTTCCAAATTATGACTGGGTTACTGTTTGGGAGAACTATAGTAGTAAATATTTTAGTTCAGAGGCGAAGTCAATGCTATATTTCGTTTTAAATGATATTTTCTCTAATAATGAAAAATTGTGTAAATATAAACTCGACACCAATTTCCATAGAATTTAAGATTGTAAATATTCCGGGAAAGTGTGGAAATGGGTTGAAGATTTGATAAGAAACAGAATACACATAAGCATCAATAGTTGTACTGAAATAGTAGCAGCATACATCGGAGATAATAGAAAAGACATGAAAGCTGCCTTATGGATAGTAGTAGAGGCAATTATGTATAATATGAAACACTACAAAAATCCCTCTTTGTTTGTGTTCCAAAACATGTTGAGGAACCAAAGGTGGAATCAAAGATTGTTTTTTAAGAAAGTATTTGGAAAATATGCATTTGTATTCTAGAGATAAGTTTCTTTTTTTTTTTTGAATTTTTGTACGCTTTGTAATGTTTTTGATTTGTAAATAAATAAATATAAAAAAAAATCTAGTACTTCACTGATTACGTCCTATTATTCGGAAAAAAAAGAAAATGAAAATGAGATTCGCTTTGGACTAAATGTCACTGATTGCCGAAAATATCACATTCTACATTACGAATCTAGAAACGGAATGGTCTCAATCGGAGTCATCAACAGCAGAAACCCTGCAGCGAATCTAACCGGCTCCCGGGGAAACACACCTATTCATCTGTTATGGACCGTGCTGATCTTGTTCCAGCTAATCATCACCACCCTTACCCGACAAACGGGCATCTATTCATAAAATCAAAAAGATTCGAAAGATGCCACCAAATCTATTCTTTCCGATCCACAATAGCCAAACTAACCAACAACGCGCAACAATGCTTTGTCGGCGGTTGCGCTTTCCGTTAGGAAGACTATCTATCTACTTATTACTATTTCTTCAGACCTTCAAGACAAATCAAACAATGCGGCGCGGTAATAATGCAACAAACATCTTCATCATCATCATCTGGTGCGGCGAACCACATCAGATACATAGCTTTGGCAGTTGCATCTTTGCAGCAGCGGCGCAAACCAAAGAAAGTCAGTCACCTTTCTACACAGTCGCCCGCTTGCTCCCTATTATTGATACAAAGTTTTGAAAATATTTTTAATTTATCATCCCAAGGCTGACACATGTTTGGCTGATGATTAGAGTGGCCCGAACTGGCCCGTAGAATTTTGAGAAATGTGAGAAGACATGATATAAAAAAAATATATCTAAGACGAAGATTTATCATACATTTAAATATTTTTCTGATTTTGAATGCCTTTGCAATTATTTTTTGTAATACTCAACAATTGGCAGCAATGGTCTATATTTGAGTAAAATCGTTCCCTTTTCCTTCTGATCTTTCTACTTTTTGAAAAATAAATTTCTACTAATCATTGCTTTTCAACGGACTTCTCATTCTACATACTTTCCATCGTTCATTGTTCAAATGAAATTCGCCAATCGCTCACTCATGTTAATTTATGTATCCCGTTTAACGTTCGCTTACTACCGTCACCTAGTGAGCGTTTGACGATCCACAGCGGAATTATGATTTAGTAACGATGCTGTCAATGGTGTAAATTATACTAAGTGCTATAAGTCCGTCGATACAAAAAAAAATACAAATTTTGGCTCACCCTAATGTATTGACCAGGATGGATAAAAACTGCAAAGATTCAGCGCATTGCATCGCTGCAAGAGAAATAGAGGAGTGGTTTGATGACAGCTTTTCCATTGATTGCGTCGTTGTCTGTGTACCGACCGAGCGAGCAAAAGGAAATCTTTTTGGAAAAATATCGAGTCTGTGGACGATGAAGACGATGCATCTGTCCATTAATATTGTGATGACACCACCTTCTCGTCTTGCTTGCCCAGAAACCATCATCGGATTGGATTCTGCGCAAACCGGTATCACCTCTACTGCGTGCGCTATTATTGGGTAAAGCCGAGCTTGATGATCGTCATATTTTTCCTTGGATTAAGCTTGATGGCTCGAAGTTTCCGAAATGAGTGGAAAGATATGGATCAGCAGCAGCGGGTGGAGCATGTCCCGTTGTTGTTGAATGGAAAGCGGATCAGTGGTAGTTGGCTAGAGAAAATATTTTTATGTCTGGCCAACCGAGCGTTGACTTTTGGGGTCGAAACGATAAAACCGAGAGACAAATGGGGCAATTAAATGTCAGCTGTGCCTCGTAATTTGCCGAAAAGTCGAAACATTATGTGCAAGTTAGTGAATATTTTAGCACTAACAAAGAGGGAAAACAAACACACAATAGGACTACCCAGGTAACCAATAAGCATTTGAATAAGCCGTATTTCTGTTTTATATCTGCATTTGACCTGCTTACTGCCGTATGATAGCAGTTCGACGGCTAAACTGCCCTATATTAGCAATTGAAATGCAACTTAAAATCTGACAGCAGTTATGTAGCATTTCAGATGCACGGTATGTTTTGGTCAACAAGCAGCATAACTGCTACATTAGCGCCATAAAACTGCTAAGTGGGAGGAGTGATGCTGAACCCACAACACATTTCCACTTTTTAATTTACGTGCCCCGGCTGTAGATGCCATTATCATTCGCTTGTCCTGTCATTTATAGAGTAGCAACAAAAAAAAACATGCTTTGGCAAATAAATTCCATGGTTTTGGCTACTTTCCAATGCTCGATTAATTAAATTATCAGCACATGCTGAGCACATAGCATATCTGACGAAGCTACTGCCGGTGTAATATTCAAGCTTTAAATTGATCAAAAAACCAACGCACATTATCTAATCATCTATAGCTTACATCGTAGCGAGGTTCAGCACCATCGTCAACCCGAGGATCGAGGAATCAAATCCCAATTTCACCGAAATCAGCAAAAAAAAACAAGAACAGAATTTCAAAACGTGCCCCCAAGCCTCAAAAGATGCACAGGAGAGTGAGCATGAGCATGAGCATAGATGACCGTACAATTCGTAGTTGCTACTCCGTGATTGACCAGAACAATCGAAATTGCACAAGGAACCAACAAACGGAGCTTGGGATTAACTACCGCTCTCAATGTGCACAGTTCGAGAATTCCAGACTTTATTAGTCAATAACGGCGCCGGCCACGTCCTTACGGTCATCGAGGAAGGAAAGGAATGTTAGTGTGACGTACGTTGCTACTAGAGACCGAGATCACCTCATTTTCTCCACGACTGTCACGGGAAGGAGTTTTTGTTAGTGGGGAGGGGGAGAGTCACATGATTTGGATTCACTTTGGTAAGTGATCATTCATGCAACCTTTACTTGAGTCAAAACATTTATTCATTTTGACTAAAATATTACAAATGTCGACACCGAAGATGACGAACCATTCAAATTTTTGTGAAAATGCAAAAAATGAAAGAAAAATATTTATTATTAACTGAATGTGCATTGGGAACTAGCGCCGACACATGACGTGACGAACTTTTCAATATTTGTTAGATAAATACACAAAAACCAGAGCAGAATTTTATACATCCTTTAGCAGTAATTATTATGATAAAATGGAACGAGCTCACCAATAAACATCCTTCGAAGTGTCCAGTGCGTATGTGCTGCAGCATCTTCCACTAACTGGCCTCTTCTCCGAAATCACACTGAACCGTTACAACTATACAAGGGTACGACGATGTGTACATTCAAATTGACGACGACGACGACGCGGCCGGTCCGAATGAAAAAAAAAGCGGCCTCTTCACTTTGGAGGCAAATCACACTAAACCGCCCCGTACGAAGATAAGCACAATCAAATCGGTAACGACGACGACGCGGCCGGCCCGAATGAAAAGAAGCGGCTTTTTCACTTTGCCTCCAAAATTGCACTGAACTTCTCCGTACGAAGATAAGCACAACCAAATCGGTAACGACGACGACGCGGCCGGCCCGAATGAAAAGAAGCGGCTTCTTCACTTTGCCTCCAAAATCGCACTCAAAAGATGCACAGGAGAGTGAAGATAAAAATAGAAGAGAAAGAAAGGCCGTAAAATGGGCAGGGGAAATTTTTTGTTTTTATTTTTGACAATCTGGGGGTAGGAAATTTAAGCATTAAATCAGTCGTATATTGGACCAAAACCTGCATATAAGTAGCACTTATGGCGCATATGGGGCAAATTGGCATTTAATGACCTGCCGTAAAGGCGCATATAGTGCCGAATTAATGCAATTTTAACTGCTTATTGGTTACCTGGGTATTGCAAGATAAAGGAAAGAAAACTGGATTGCAAATCGTTGATTTCAAACAATACGACGCAATCAGTACTAGATTGAAAGTAGTGAACTGGATTTTTGTATGGTGAGATGATCAATTCTACATTTCTACAATGCGTTGTTGCAAACAGCGTTGGTATTATTTATAATTTCTTGCCTAATTTGATGCTGTTTGAGCAAAAGTTCGGGTAACTGTGTTGTTGAAATTGCAAGATATAATTAATACAACAACACAGTTCCCCAAACTTTTGCTAAAACAGCATCAAATTAGACAAGAAAACATAATACCAACGCTGTTTGCATCAATTCATTGTAGAAATGGAGAACTGATCATCTCACCAAACAAAAATGTGTAATGTAAAAGGTGAGTCAGAATGTTTTTAAAAGTGTTAAAAGTGTGATATTTAGAGCTGCTGCAAGATGTTTGTTTGATCTTCAAGATTGTAGCCGCGGTTGCTCTTTTTAGGCTCCTAATCAGCAATCGTGTTTACAAAAAGGGACAGGGCGAACAACGATAATTAAGTAACACAGTACCACTGCTAATCAACATTGCTTGAATAAAAATGTAACATTCGTATTAAAAAAAAACGCGATAACATCTTGTTGATAAGCTATATCAGTGTAATTGAATAAAATGATCAAGCAAAAGTTGTTAAACTTTTAATAAGCTACTTGTTCCATTGAAGATCTTATGTGGAATAACGGCATCTAATACGTCGGATGCAGCTAGTATTCTATCATTATTAGAACACTATTGGACAGATGATGTGAATACCTAAGCAACTGTCTTTAAACTTTTATACCATTGGTTACTCAATGAGTAGGAATATGTTCAACAAACGTGCAGTTTGCACTGCAAGAAACATTTATTCGCCATTTTGTTAAACATGTGCTCTTGTACAACTGTCGGCGCCTTTGTAGCACATTTAATCAACTGACATGCTTATTAATGATTTTGAATTGTTACTTGGGATAGGCACGGGAGACCACGGCAACGGAGGAAACGACGACGCCAGTGCAGCGGAGGACGGAAATGAACCAACTCTCACGCTGAGGGAAGTTAAGGATGCCATTCACCAGCTCAAAACCAACAAAGCAGCTGGTAAGGATGGTATCGCAGCTAAACTCATCAAGATGGGCCTAGAAAAGTTGGCCTGTCTGCATCGGCTGACAATCAGGATCTGGGAAACCGAACAGCCACCGGAGGAGTGGAAAGAAGGGGTTCTTCTTCTTCTTTGTGGCTCTACGTCCCCATTGGGACTTGGTCTGCCTCGCTACAAATTAGTGTTCTTTGAGCACTTCCACAGTTATTAATTGAAGGGCTTCCTTTGCCTGCCACTGCATGAATTTGTATCTTGTAAGGCAAGCACAATGATACACTATGACACACATGTGGCACAATGCACACACTATGGCACAATGATTGGCGATCCATAGCCTTAATCACTAGGCTAACTGGAGACCCCTAAGGAAGGAAGAAGTAATCTTACCCATTTACAAGAAAGGCAAACATTTGGAATGTGAGAACTTCACTATTTTTAATGCTGCTTTTCACTATTTTTAAAGTGCTATCCCAGATCATCTTCCGGCGTCTGTCACCTAAAACTAATGATTTCGTGGGAAGTTATCAAGCCGGCTTCATAGACGGTCGGTCGACAACGGACCAGATCTTCACCGTACGGCAAATCCTCCAGAAATGCCGTGAATACCAGGTCCCAACGCATCACCTGTTAATCGACTTCAAGGCGGCATACGACAGTATCGACCGCACAGAGCTATGGAGAATCATGGACGAAAACGGCTTTCCTGGGAAGCTGACTAGACTGATTAAAGCAACGATGCACGGTGTGCAAAACTGCGTAAAGGTTTCGGGTGAATTATCCAGTTCATGCAAATCTCGCCGGGGACTGCGACAAAGTGATGGATTCTCATGCCTACTCTTCAACATCGCTCTGAAAGGTGTTATGCGACGAGCCGGGCTCAACAGCCGGGGGACGATTTTCACAAAATCTGGACAATTTGTGTGCTTTGCGGACAACATGGCCATTATTGCCAGAACATTTGGAACGGTGGCACAGCTGTACACCCGCCTGAAACGCGAAGCAGCAAAGGTCGGGCTGGTGGTGAATGCCTCAAAAACAAAGTACATGCTGGTAGGCGGAACTGAACACGACCGGATCCTTCTGGGTAGTAATGTTACGATAGACGGGGATACTTTCGAGGTGGTGGAGGAATTCGTCTACCTCGGATCCTTACTGACGGCTGACAACAACGTGAACCGTGAAATTCGGAGGCGCATCATCAGCGGAAGTCGGGCCTACTACGGGCTCCAGAAGAAACTGCGGTCGAAAAAGATTTACCCTCGCACCAAATGCACTATGTACAAAACGCTAATAAGACCGGTGGTTTTCTACGGGCACGAAACATGGACCATGCTGGAGGAGGACCTGCAAGCACTCGGAGATTTCGAGCGACGCGTGCTAAGGACGATCTTCGGCGGTGTGCAGGAGAACGGTGCGTAGCGGAGAAGGATGAACCACGAGCTCGCTGCACTTTACGGCGAACCCAGCATCCAGAAGGTGGCCAAAGCCGGAAGGATACGGTGGGCAGGGCATGTTGCAAGAATGCCGGGCACCAACCCTGCAAAGTTGGCGTTTGCTTCTGATCCGGTTGGCACAGGAAGGCGTGGAGCGCAAAGAGCACGATGGGCGGACCAGGTGGAGCGTGACCTGGCGAGCATTGGGTGCGACCGAGGATGGAGAGCGGCAGCCAAGGTTATTATACATTGTAAGGTTGAGCATGACGTTTAATTTGTGGAGAAAATGAGAGGAAGTGAAATTTCAATGGAATTAGAGGAGGTGGGGGATTTGTTTTCAGAGTTTCTCATGGTGAAAAAATAATGGCCGCTCAGCCAGTTTTGACATCTAAGACAACCTTACAATATATAATAACCTTGGCGGCAGTCACAAACCGAGTATTGTAGCGCACTATTGTTGATTATGTCTTGACTTAAATGTGATGTTGATGAAATAAATTTATGTATGTAAGGATTAGGTACATGTTATGTAAACGTACATTACACAGCATAACAAAAATTAACTATTGGTCTGTCTCAAGAGCAAACTTATGTGTCTATGACATATTTTGGGCCGCTGAATCAAAATCCGGACTCAAATTTGCTCCAGCACGTCACAATTTTGAGCTATACTTCTATTTATAGGGTAAAATACACGACTTTTTTGACAGCAAACCATAAAGCAGGGAAATGTTTGTTTTAACCTTCTTCGTGCATTAGCTTGCGCTCACCTCGCTGACCTAGTGTACGTTTAGCGGTCATAATGACCCCAATGCACTACTAGGGTTCAGCATTCGAAGGGTAAATTGGTCAATTAACATTTCAATTAACGACTCATGCAAAATATTTCGTATTTTCAAAGAGTGAAAAATTAATGAATCTGAAGAAAAAAAATCTGAGGGAACCCCTGAAAGGATTCTGTTTTTGAATAATTCTGGTTTAAGGTGAAGCGATCTGAAAGGCCTTATCACCAGGGGTTTCCCCGGCTTCTGGACACGGCTATGGATGTCTTCCGGAATTCCGATGAGATGCGTCATGTGTAAATTAGTACGGAGTGCGTTAGCAATATTTTTTTTCCAATTCAACTAGGCAACTTCTTTAAAATCTGATCTCTTTAGTTCTGGACTGGGTTCATAGGGTGAATGTACCTGTTGCGAATAGTACCTATGCGTTGGGCTCTTTGTGGAACTGGCAACCCTAAAACAATAACGACGTACGCTACAGTGGCTACCTATTGAGGTATTAGAACGATAGGGCAGTGCGTTTCAGCTAGTGATAAGAAGAACTATACGACAAGTCGTGCGCCGCTGTTAGGAAAACTGAGAACTGATACTACAATGTAAAATGGTTTTGTATTATATGTAATTATTTACCTATAAACGTTCAATAATATGCACTTATTGAAGCTGCTTGGAATAGAAGCTCAAAATGCTCAAAATGATATCCTGGTTCCGAACTGCCACACGTCCTAGTAACAATCGAAGAGTAATAATAAGATCCTTGAATAAGTTTTGGGAGGGATACCTGAAATAATTGGGAGGAATAACTGAGATAATGCCAGGCAAATTCCAAGAGAAAACAACAAAGAATCTCAGAAGAAATTTCAGAACAAATTCCTAAAATAATCCCGGAAACAAATCTGCGGATGCCTGAATGATTCTCGAGAGGAACCCCTGGAGAATACCCAGGAAGAATCCTGAAAGAATCTATGATGCAGTCTTGGAAATAATCCGTGAAAGAATTCCAGTCGGAATCACGAAAAAATCCCCAAGGGAATCACGGGAGGAATCAACGAAGGAAACGATTTGGTATGGAGCCTGGAACTCCCTCCTCTTTATTGTTAATATTTCGTGGATTGAGGGTGGGCTCTTCGACCCCTTCTATTGGTAGAATACTGTCAATCGAGGGCTTTATGTTGCAGTTTTTCGTGAGAACTTTCTTTTGTGTGGAGATTCTTTCCCCTGACGCGGGTTTCGTACAAGTCCTCATAAGCGTTTTTGGCCCTTCATACAGGAGAATGACTGACCACTAGCAACCTCACAATCTTGATCAAAGCTCTTTTGAGATTATTCCAGTGCATTGCTAGGATAAAAAAATATCATCATCATCATCAACTGCGTTTTCGAGTATGTTCTTGGTAAACACTTATTCAGTGAAACTAACTTCAGAAACCTGAACCTTCAGAATGGTAAAGTGTCGTAAATAAATAATAATAATAATAATAATGAACCTTCAGGATGTTCTGTTGTTCCTAATGATGTAGTAAAGAGCTATAGAGTATGTTAACGCTTCATGCGTTATTATAGTGCCCTTTTCAGGGCGCTGTTTGAACCCACTGTTGCATTGTTGTACAACTGTTGTACGACTCCCGTTGCTGTCAGCCGTCAGTAAGGATCCAAGGTAGACGAATTCCTCCACCACCTCGAAGGTATCTCCGTCTATCGTCACATTACTAAATACCTAGACGGACCCGGTCGTGTTCGGATCCACCTGCCAGCATGAACAATGTTTTTGACGCATTCACCAAAAGTCCGACCTTTGCTGCTTCGCGTTTTAGGCGGGTGTACAGTTGTGTCACCGTTTCAAATGTTCTGGTGATATGTCCATGCCGTTCGCAAAGGCCGCAAAGCACACAAATTGACCGGATTTTGTGAAAACCGTTCGCTGGCTGTTGAGTCTGGTTCGTAGCACTACACATTCCAGAGCGATGTTGAAGAGTAGGCATGAGAGTTCGTAACCTTGTCGCAGCTCCCGGAAACATTCGAATGAACTTGATAGCTCACCCGGAACCCTTACGCAGTTTTGCACACCGTCCATCGTTGAATTAGTCTAGTCAGCTTCCCAGGAGAGCCATTTCCGTTGATGATTATTTTTCAAATACACAACTACCTACGCTCAAAGTAGCTCAAATAATATTTTTTGACAATTCTATGTACCATAGCGTCACGCTGCAGAAGGTGTGTCGGAAACTGATTCAAGTTCTCATAAGCGTTTTTGGCCCTTCATACAGGAGAATGACTGACCACTAGCAACCTCACAATCTTGATCAAAGCTCTTTTGAGATTATTCCAGTGCATTGCTAGGATAAAAAAATATCATCATCATCATCAACTGCGTTTTCGAGTATGTTCTTGGTAAACACTTATTCAGTGAAACTAACTTCAGAAACCTGAACCTTCAGAATGGTAAAGTGTCGTAAATAAATAATAATAATAATAATAATGAACCTTCAGGATGTTCTGTTGTTCCTAATGATGTAGTAAAGAGCTGTTGTACTCGAAATAGACAGTTGTACCCGAAATAGACGCGGACTAGATGGAAATAGAATTCGAGGGAAAATTATTGAATCTTATTATTTTATGGAAATGACAGATGTTTTCCGATATGTTTTTACATGATATGAAAGCTAATTTATGAATTAGTCATTGAAACCAAACGGGCCACGAGGCATTGGGCGAAGTGGAAATATTTTCTGAGAAAAATGCCAATCCTACTTATCCTATATACAGGGGCACCATCGTGTCCACAGGATTACGAATAAAAAGTGTTGTTCGATATTTCTTGTGTCTCGCTTTTCTTCGACTATATCTCACACTCAATTGCCGTCGGACCTGTATGTCGGCCGACTATTCTCCATTGGTCGTACAGCATGGACCGATGGATGGTAGCGAGGGCAGTGTGGGTCCCTAATGGCGCGCATAGCGCGTTCGCTGATTGGTCAATCGTACTCCGCGACTGGATTTGCGTGCGACCGTTACGATGGATGTGTTGTTGGCCCGATCGATGCTTCGAATCGACCCACACGAGATCAACACAGAGAAGGTCCATCGTGTACCATCTCGCTGCCGCACTACTGTTGTAGCTGTGGTGTTTGCTCTGTAATTATCGAACGATCAGCGATCGATCCGTAGGATGAGGATGGGATGCTGTGCCGCGGTCTCTGGCCAGTCAGTGTTGCGGTGGATTTGTGACATAAATAACTAATGAGTGGGTTTTTGTTTATTGAAGCTTACAGCTTTGACGTAGCTGCTGGGTCGGCTTCTTTTGAAAGGGTTTTTTTTCGGCAGCATTGATTGGTGTTCACCGTTCAGTAGTGATTGATGCTGGTTGGATGATTGCAGTTGCTGCTGCTGCTGTTGCGGCGGTGGCAGCGTCGGCAGCGCGTCATCGTTTGGTTTGACGCGGTGGCTTTGAAGGCATGTTATTAAAGCTTCGAATTTGGAAACTTTCTCCTACGCTGATGACAGGGCACCAGCGGGGGTGCAATGTGATGTTGCAAAAATACTGCGATTTGGTATGAAATGGTGGCGGTTGGTGTCGGCATTTGACTAGCTGCTACACTTTTGTGTGAATTGTGTAGCTCAGAAGGCTGTAATTAAATTACGGCACCGAAAGGAAGACAACGGGCTTGGATTTTCCTGAATTTGAACGAACTTTGGTTATGAAACTACATTATTCTGAAATTATATACACGTTTTGGAATAAATTTAAAGTTTTACTTATAAACAAAGAATGAAGATATTATTTGCCAAGTCTACTTCAAAATAAGAAGAGAGCAGTAACTTCTATCTCTTCGCTTTCTTCTAAAAAAAACAGTCATTTAAGATGACGGTTTTTTAAATGAGGAATACAAATAAACTTAATGCTTTTTCGTAACAGAAAATTGAAAATGAATTTAAAGAATTCAATTTAGTTCACTCTAGCAAAAGTGATCTAAATAACTTAAAATATATGAACAATGAGAAGCTCCATGTTGCACGTGCTCCACACTCAAGTGAAGTGACCCTACTCGGCACTTCAAGCAAGGGCGTCAGCTTTTCGATTCGGGGGAGAGGCCGGTGTTGGCAAGTACTCTTAGCAAATTTATACCTGCTAGCTTTTATAACTAAACACAAAACTATGAAATTGAATACATTAACATTATATTCTAAAAGCATTATTCAACCCTTATTTTTTTTTTTTTTTGAAAATGTCTACATAATGTTTCCATGACTGACTGAAGTTCTTTCAGTAATCAATCATCCAGTTTGTCTATGCTTAAGGACTGTATCGTTAATTATGAGTACACCTGAAAATTGCTGTATTTCAAAATGTTTTATTTATTTTGTAAATTAAATTCAATTACATTGTTCATTGACCATCAGAAAAGCCCATGACATGATTGTATATTTAATTTTTCGTGGATCTTGCCACCTCTCGCACTTTCTTCTTGGCGTGCTTCATAAGGTTTTGGACAACCGTTCCGACGATGGTTTTGCATACTGTTCGGTCCGAGATTGTGAACCACTGGTTCTGGTCTCTTTAGATCGCTTTCATCTAACTCATGAGAAGAGTAATACCTCTCGCTTCTCGAGAGCAACCCCGAAGTCGGGCAAGATCACTTTGTACGAAGTTTAAATAAATTAGTATGCACCCATTCGTCAAACGTATAACACGCGTTGTGTATTCGGTCCGGTCCGGTCCGGCAATAAAGTCTAGTGCCCACAACGCGAGTGTTTTTATTTCCACCGTTGAAGAAAGGTCGATGGACGAAGGCAGAGGTCAAGGACCTCTGAAGTGACCCGCGTTTGGACGGACTAGTTTCTACAGTCCACTTTATAAGGTCCGTGCCAAAACATGGTCCTTCGAGCCGGATGAAGACCGGTGGGACTAAACTAAAGTGCAAGTGAATATTCTGTTCGCGGATAAACGGTACCCGCCCGATAGCGAAAATTGAAAATCGTGCGTAAAGTGTTTGCTGGCAAAACGTTGCCTAGGCCGGCCGAGAAGAACGCTCGCTGTTGTACATACACAGTAGAGATAGCAGTGAAAAAGAAATTTTATTGTGCGTGAGGGACCGACGTCGTCGACATTGTCGCCGTTGTTCGAGTGCACCACACCGGTGCTTACACGGAGGGAAGTGTAGCGGCGGATTTTGGCGGTTTCGTCGGAACATCAAGGTGGAGATTGGCCGGCGGCGCGCCACGGAACGTGTCGTCAGGAGAGCTGTACTGCATGCGGGAGAAAACGGAATCATCCCGATTGCCGTCAGGGAGTATTTTGCATGGTTTTTTTGTGGTTGGGTTGCATGTAATGGGTTCGAGTTGGGTGAATAAATTTGAAACTATATGTTGAGCGTTTTCTTCCGGGTAGTGGCCTGGATTGAGTTGGATTGCCCTTGGATAATAAAGTCTGGTCTTGTCGTTGGTTTTCGATGCTCGTCGTCATTCTCCGCTGTAATCCCATTCTGTCAAATTGCTGGTTTTCGGTCGGTCGCGCGGAACGTTTGGAGGAGTAATTCCGGTAGCAGTGTTCGAGATTCGCGCAGTCAAGCTGATTCAGTGAATGAAAAGTGGTGTGAAGTGAATCAATAAACTTAATTGGCAAATTTACAGTACTGCTGTTGAGTGAAAGGTGATTGATATGAACACGAACTTCAGTTTGAACTTGTGCTGTGAACATTAAGTGCCACGAACCATTAGTGATCATCCAACAGTACTGTAAATTTGTGGGTGATTTAGATAACTGTGAAGATGGTGACCATGGAGGAGTATAAGGAGCTGAAGAAGCAAGAAAAGCAGTTAGTCGGCATCATGAATGGCATCGCGCGTTTTGTGAATGAGTTCCAGAAAGGAAAGCACGAAACCCAAATTGATGTCCGCCTGGAAACCCTAGAAGAGGCCATGAAGAAATTCTACAGTGTTCGCCGGAAAATTGAGCTGTTTTTCGACGATGAAGATAGTGCTAGTGAAGTGAAGATAGCTGAAAATACCCGGTCAGAACGAGAAAAACGGAAGAAGAGCTTCGAGGAGTCGCTGTACAACGTTCAGGAACAATACTTCGAAGTGAAGGCCGCGTTGATTCAGCTGCGGCCAAAAAAGGAGACCCCACGAGCCACCATCGAAAATGTAGTTGAAGTTCAGCCAATGTCCCGGGTGATGCTGCCGGACATCAAGCTTCCGAGCTTCAGTGGGAGGATTCAGGAGTGGACCAGCTTCCGAGATACCTTCCGAAGCCTGATCCACAACAACCAGCAGCTGGCAGACGTCGACAAGTTTACCTACTTGCGGTCTTCGACCACCGGTGAAGCACTACAAGAGCTGAATTCGGTGGAGCTAACGGGCGACAACTACGAGGTGGCCTGGAAAATGTTGGAGAAGAAGTACGAGAACAAGAAGCTCATCGTGAAGGCCCACCTGGACGCGTTGTTCGCCGTTGAGCCAATGCGCAGAGAGAACTGCGAAGCGCTAAGTCACATCATCAGTGAGTTCGACAAAAATCTGCTGATGTTGAACAAGATTGGGGAGCAGACGGCCAACTGGTCGACGATATTGGCGTACATGGTGTGTTCTCGTCTCGACCAAACCACTCTCCGCAACTGGGAGACGCGCCACAACAGTAAAGACGTCCCAAAGTACGACGACCTAATGCAGTTTTTGAGGGATCAGTGCGCAGTGCTGCAATCGATAGCCCCCGCAAAGGTTCACGAAGGCGATAGACGGCCTAGGCTCTCAACGACGCACACTACGTCCCAGGCTCAGCGAAGATGCTTGTTTTGCGGAGATTCGTACCATCTACCGTTTAAGTGCAGCAAACTGCAGAACATGAACGTGGCTCAGCGAGTGGAAGATATCAACAGAAAACGACTTTGCAGAAACTGTTTGACAGCCGGGCACTTCGCTGAAGGCTGCACCAGAGGGTCGTGTACTCGCTGTGAGAGAAAGCACCATACGTTGCTGCACTTTGACAGGCCATCAAGCAGCGGTAATCCAGTGAAGCCATCAGTTCCTGCTAGTGTCCCGCAGTCCGTTCCACAAGCGCAAAACCGACCAAATTCAGCTCCAACAGCGCACCAGCAACAGCCACAGCAAATTCGTTCGAAACCACAGAGCCAGACACAAACACCATCCACTCAACCAGCCACACAAACACAACCCACATCATCATACCCGGTGATTCGCTCACAAAACACTCACCCACAACCCACCACTGACCCACAACCTGCAATTTCTCTCGAAACCACTGAATCACCGCACGGCTTTGGCACGACAACTCGTCAAGTGTTGATGTCAACTGCTGTCGTGAAGGTGGTAGATCGTTTTGGAAACACCGCACTAGCCAGGACACTTCTGGATTCGTGCTCGGAGTTTTGCTACATGACCAGTAGCTTCTCCAAGAAGTTGAAGTTCCAGGCCAAGACGAATTTTCTGAAGGTGCAAGGTATCGGAAACAGCAGCTCAACCTCAACGAAATCTGTGGAGGCGAACATCGAACCAAGACACTCGTCAATCTCCTCGTTCGGTGAACTGATGCAGTTCCACGTTTTGCCGAAAATCACCCAAGCGTTGCCGCTCAAACCTGTGCGGATGGATTTGCTGGAGATTCCATCCGAAATAGTTCTAGCAGATCCCACGTTCAGAGAGCCTGGTCCGATAGACTTGATCATCGGGGCGGAGTTTTACTTCGATCTACTGCAGACCGGAAGAAGAAAGCTGAGCGACAGCGGGCCAACGTTACAAGAAACAGTTTTTGGTTGGGTCGTGTCTGGAAGGATTCCGGAAATGGCAAGATCGCTGCCCACAACAGCAAGCTACGTGTGTTCGACAGCGGACCTCCAGGAAATGATCGCTAGGTTCTGGGACTTGGAGACCTGTCATGTCAACCGGACCCATTCAGTGGAAGAAACAGCCTGTGAAGAAATGTTCAAGCAAACAACGACTCGGGACGAAGAAGGCCGGTTAGTGGTAAGCCTGCCAAAGAAGGAGCACATGCTGGAGCGGTTAGGAGAGTCCCGTGCAATAGCCGTGAAGCGGTTCATCGGCTTGGAGAAGCGGTTCGCCCTGAACGCCGAACTTAAGGAGTCCTACAAGGAGTTTATCCATGAATATCTCCTGATGGGCCACATGAAAGAAGTCGACGGAGAGCAAGCCATCGGAGATCCGGTGTACTACATGCCGCATCACGCGGTGTTGCGACCGGACAGCACAACAACAAAGTTGAGAGTCGTTTTTGACGCGTCGTGTCGGACTTCTAGCGGCATCTCGCTCAACGACGCTTTGATGGTGGGGCCGGTCGTTCAGAACGATCTGATATCCACAATTCTCCGATTTCGTCAACACCGGATCGCCGTCATCGCCGATGTAGCCAAAATGTATCGGATGGTCCGGGTTCCAGAGGAAGATCAACATCTACAGCGCATCCTTTGGAGAGACACACCGGAGGAATCGGTGAAGACGTTTGAACTGCTGACGGTCACGTACGGCACTGCGAGTGCTCCGTATCTGGCCACAAGGTGCCTGAAGAAGCTGGGAGAAGACAGTGGATCTACGCATCCGATTGCAGCTCGGGTTGTCCAGGAGGACTTTTACGTCGACGATATGTTGTCAGGAGCGGACACCGTCCCCAAAGCACGGCAGCTGATGAACAAAGTCATCGAGCTGACAAACACGGCTGGTTTCACCCTGCGGAAGTGGAACTCAAACTCACCAGAGCTGCTTTCGACCTTGCCCAAGCATCTACGAGATGAGCGGTCAGTCCTGGATCTAGACTCCTCAAGCGCAACGGTCAAGACTCTGGGGCTGCGATGGGACACTCAGTCCGACGATTTCTGCTTCGCTTTCCCGAGTGGAGATCCAATTCCTCCTCCATCACGAAGCGCAGTGTTCACTCCGACGCTGCTTGCTTCTTTGATCCACTGGGCCTGGTTGGGCCAGTTGTAGTCCAAGCGAAAATCTTCATCCAGCGGCTGTGGCTGCTAAAATGCGACTGGGATGATCCTCTCGAAGAGTCTCTGCAGGAAATGTGGATGGAATACAAGCAGAACATGGTCGCATTGGAGTCCCTATCGATTCCTCGCTGGCTCGGCGTCAGCAACGACTGCACAGAAGTGCAGCTACACGGGTTCTGCGATGCATCGGAAGCTGCGTACGGAGCGTGCCTTTACTTACGTTGTACTGCGTCGGATGGCACTGTCACTGTCCGGTTGATCACCTCCAAATCACGAGTGGCACCTTTGGAAAGCCTCCACAGGAAAAAGAAGAAGATGAGTATCCCCCGCCTCGAGCTGTCCTCGGCACTTTTGCTGAGTCACCTGTACGAGAAGTACAGCCAGATCCACCCGAACCTTCCAGCGTACTTCTGGACAGACTCGATGATTGTCAAGTGCTGGCTGGCTTCGCTACCCTCACGGTGGCAAATCTTCATAGCAAACCGCGTGTCGGAGATCCAGCATCTCACCAAGGATGGAGTTTGGAACCATGTCCCGGGCACCGAGAACCCGGCAGATCTTATCTCCCGTGGAATGTCGCCAGCACACCTTCAGTATCAAAAACTTTGGTTCGAAGGCCCGCAGTGGTTGGCTCAAGACCAACAGTTTTGGCCAGACGCAGGTGATCCCCCTAATGCAGTATTTGATTCGGCCATGCTGGAAGAACGACCAACACCTGCATTTCCAGCTCAAGCAGTACCTCCAAGCGAAATCTTCGGAGAACGTTCGTCGTTCAGGGAACTCGTTCGTATCGTAGCACTGCTGCTTCGATTTCGGCACAACTCGCAAAAATGCAATCGGCCGTCCAGGAAAACTGGTCCCTTGACGCTCGAGGAACAGGAACAGGCAACTATCGCTCTAGTTCGCTTGTCCCAGCAGGAATGCTACCCACAAGAGCTAAAAGAGCTAGCCAAAAGAGGATCGGTTCACGACTCGTCCAATATCGCTGCGCTGCATCCACAACTTTGTGACGGCGTGATGCGCGTCGGCGGCCGGCTCTCTAAGGCATCGATATCGTCCGATCGCAAGCATCCCTATATTCTACACCACAAGCACCCTTTCGCAACGATGATCGTACGGCACTTCCACTACAAGCTCTTTCACGCCGGTCAGCAGCTGCTGATTTCGGCGGTCCGCGGAAAGTTCTGGCCAGTTCACATCCACAGTTTGGCCAGGAAGGTGATTCACGGATGCATCCCGTGCTTTCGCAGCAAGCCCAAGGTTTTGGACCAGTTGATGGCTGATCTTCCGTCAGCGAGAGTCAACCCTGCACCACCGTTCATGAACGTCGGCGTGGACTACTGCGGTCCATTCCAAGTCAACTACCCCAATCGTCGAGCGAGTCCAGTGAAGTGCTACGTAGCGATTTTTGTCTGCCTAGTAGTGAAGGCCGTCCATCTGGAGCTGGTGGTGGACCTAACCACCCAAGCGTTCCTAGCAGCGCTGAAGCGGTTCGCAGCTCGTCGCGGCAAGCCCCAATTGATAATGTGCGATAACGCAACGACCTTCGTCGGAGCGAAACGGGAGCTAACCGAGCTGCATCGACTGTTTCACGACCAGAAGTTCCAAGAGCAACTTATCAAGGACACCAGTTCCGATGGCATCGAGTTCCGATTCATCCCTCCCCGCACGCCAAACTTCGGCGGCCTCTGGGAGGCGCAGGTCAAGTCCTTTAAAGGGCACTTCAAGAAGGCTGTTGGAACCAAGGTTTTGAAGGTGGACGAAATGTTGACTGCACTGGCGCAGATCGAAGCGGTCCTCAACTCACGTCCACTAACCCCAATCAGCAGTGATCCCAGCGATTTCGAGGCTCTAACTCCAGGGCACTTCCTGGTTCAGCGACCACTAACTGCCATCCCGGAGCCTGATTTGCAGGATCTTCCCACCAATCGCCTGTCGAAGTGGGAAACTGCTCAGCAGGTGTCACAGCAGGTCTGGAGCAGGTGGTCCACACAATACCTCTCGGATCTCCACAACCGCACCAAGTGGACCAAACAGCGGAACAATATTCGTATCGGCACGATGGTCCTGCTCAAGGACGAGAATGCCCCTCCTCTGAAGTGGCACTTAGGCAGGGTCGTCAAGGTGTTCGAAGGGTCGGACGGCAACATTCGTGTCGTCACGGTCCGCACTAAAGACGGATGCTTCGATCGAGGAATCTCGAAGGTCTGTCCTCTTCCTATCCGAGACAACGAAGAGAGCCCTCAACTCTCACCCGCATAAGTCACTCGCCGAGTGCACACCGGTGTTACGGCACCATCCAAGTTTTTCTAATCGTCTCAAGAGCAAACAAGGTCAAGTTGGTATCGTCTGTGCATGTCTTGTGTACGTCATTTGGTATGGTGAAGGTCTCGGCGCACAGGGCGTCGGCGGTGACCACAGGGTCATTGCAAGATTTAAGCAAATTTTTAATCGTTGCATATCGTTGGTAGCACCACAGCGTTCGCTACCGTCTCTCATCCGGAGGAATCCATGGTAACCCCTCCAACAGCCGTCGTCAACCGTTTGGCAGTGAGCTTGGCCAGCTCGCATTGCCGATCAGCGAATCGATGGCACGAAGTTACGAAGTCAAAGAAGAGTGGTCATCCGACCGCAGAAGCACCTACGCCCGGCAGAGACTACCACCCAGGTTTACACTCTACGGAGGATCCTCAGGCGCCGTTCTTGCCTGGGTAGGTAAGTTGTTCCGGTTTTCAAATTTCTACGCACAACCACTACATCCAATCCTTTTCGAGGAAACCACCAACCAAACCATCACCAAACGCACCACCACTACGAAGTACCGGAAGCAGCAAGGAAGTAAGCCAGCCATCAACCGATGGAGTGGCGCAAGGTCGTACCAGACGATGACCCCGACCGATCCAAAACGAAGCACCGTGAAGCCCATTGAAGTCACTCCGAAGTCCCCGAATCCAGTCAAGCCACCGTAGAAGAAGAAGAAGAAGCCATCCCGTTGTGCACCCGGCACGGCATTCCTGGAGATAGCCCCACACTAGGAAGCGCACGTGAGCCCGAAGTCAACGTGTATCGGCGCCGGAGGCGCATAGACGTAGCAGTCCATCAGCAGTTCCCCTCCGCACGCACCCGCGTGGCGATGTCCCGTCGGCAAGGGTCGGCGAAGTTCATCCGTAGCAGCAACAGAAGCAAAGTGAATTCCAAAACATGTTCCAATATTGTTAGATGTAAGCAAGTGAAGATCAGTAGAAGTAGAAATTCGAATGAAATTTGTAATAAGCTCTTGTTTGAAACCCGTCTGGTTTCAAGGCGGCCGGCATGTTCGGTCCGAGATTGTGAACCACTGGTTCTGGTCTCTTTAGATCGCTTTCATCTAACTCATGAGAAGAGTAATACCTCTCGCTTCTCGAGAGCAACCCCGAAGTCGGGCAAGATCACTTTGTACGAAGTTTAAATAAATTAGTATGCACCCATTCGTCAAACGTATAACACGCGTTGTGTATTCGGTCCGGTCCGGTCCGGCAATAAAGTCTAGTGCCCACAACGCGAGTGTTTTTATTTCCACCGTTGAAGAAAGGTCGATGGACGAAGGCAGAGGTCAAGGACCTCTGAAGTGACCCGCGTTTGGACGGACTAGTTTCTACAGTCCACTTTATAAGGTCCGTGCCAAAACACATACGTTGACCCAGTTTTTCTTGAATTTTGTGACGTCCTCTGCTCCTCTGTCCTTTTTCCGTAGTTTCCCTTTCATCAAAGTTAACTATTTCTTAATGGGCCTTATTTACGGGCAATTTAGAGGTTTCATTGCCTTTTCCACAAATTGAACATTGTTTACTTCATACCTGTCAAAGGTGTCACGCGCATAGTGGCAGGATGCCAAATCCGGCCAAAGTAATGTAGGACCTTTGTGCTTTCAGATGAGTGGCAGAATATGTTTCTGGAGACATTCCTTCCGGTATATTTCGACGTTCATACCTGGGACGGTGAAGAAAGGTGACGATTTCATACCACATTGACAAATTGCTTGCCTAACCAACACATTTTCCCATTTTTTTTTTTGCAAAAAATCGATTTCTCCTAATTCGTAACATCCGTGCCATGCTTAACAGTGAAAATCTGTGCCCCTGGAAGTACCTTGTAGTCCAATTTTACATCATCCATGAATATGCACATGCAATTTTTGCTCAAAACATCGTCGTACAGCTTCCAAGCCTGAGTTTTCACATAATCCGCCAGAATTTGACTGCGTTTTGGACATTTCTGTTTTGGGTAGGTCTTCGGGGAATTACGCTCCTTGGCGCGTTGAACCATACCAACAGTCGTTTCACACTTTTTTGCGTAATCTCTAATGGATACCTCCTATTTTTCTTCAACGATTTTGCAAGTTTTGCTGTCCAAATTTGACTTGGACGCACCTGTTTTTTGCCGCGTCCGGGTAAGTCTTTCAGTGTGTTATACATACCGAATCGTTTGATAGCATTTTCGACAACAAAAACCCTAACACATTCAATTTTTGCTAATTTTCTTAGCGATGATCATTTTTCCTTGCAGTGCCTGGTCACAATCGATTTTCGCTTCTCCTCCGTAAACCCTCGCATTGTTCCACTTGAGGAAATACTTTAACTTTTAATGAAGGGTATCGTTTGTTTACAACGTTAGCAACACATAGACACAAAGCAGTTAACAAAATAAGGCATAGTCTTTTTAATACAGAGCCTCAAAGGTGTACTCATAATTAACGATACAGTCCTTATGAGCAATCCTGGAATCAAGCTTGGAATGTCCTGGATCTCTATGCCTCTGAAAATACACCTTTAGTTGTACATTCTTACGAGTACATTCTTGCCGGAATCTCCCTGGAAATTGTTTTAGGGAACGTCCATAAATTACGTCACGCAAAAATTGCCCATTTTCAAACCCCCCTCCCCCCTATGTCACACTTTTTGTATGAGACCTCTGAAATTTTTGTATGGGTTGTCACACTTTGCTGAACCCCCCCTCCCCCCTAAAAGCGTGACGTAATTTATGGACGTTCCCTTATATACTCATATGTTGCATATACTCTTCTCAAAGCATAATCCTATGGAAATGTCAATTGGGCATATTCCCGGAGGTTATTTTTAAGGTATTCTCGTAAAAGCTCTGGAACTATCACTGGAGGAAAACCTCGAGATACCCTGTGAGAATTTCCTTCAGGCCTGGTGAAATACTTAATGAATTTCCTGCAGGTATTTCCAGAAAGCTCTCTAAAAATGGAATTTTTGGAAAAAAAACCCTGGAATTTATTAAAAAAAATATCTGGAAGAATACAAGGAGGAAATCCTAGAGAGATTCCTGGTGCATTTCCCAGAGAAATTCCGGGAGGAATCCATGGAAGAATTTCGAAAAAATCTTCTCTGGGTGAACTCCGGAAGAAATCCCTGAAGAAATGTCTGAAACCACTTTTAGCAGTAAGTACTTATATGTTTAACCCTAGTAGGATGTTGGGGTCAATATGACACAGACAGGCTCTCTGAGCGTGCATTACGCTATCGTGATGCGCCTAGCTTAACATCATATGAGGGTTAAAGCAAGTCACAGTGACTTTAGCGCAACCAAAACCTGGGCTGCCATGACTCTTTTGTGACATGCGTGTTGCTTGGAAGAATCCCTGGAGGCCTTATTGTCTCGCTTATTGTGAGAATACCTGATGGAATTCCTGAGTTAAGAAGAAACTGCTGGAGGAATTCCAGAAAAAAAATCCTGGATAATTTCCTGGCTCCTGTATATATCCTTTTAAAGTTATCTTTCAATAAAATTCGCTGGAGAAATTCCTCTATAAATTCTAGGAGTAATCCTGGAGAAATTCTTGGGTACTTCTTCTTCTTCTTCTTCTTCTTCTTCTTCTTCTTCTTCTTCTTGTTCTTCTTCTTCTTCTTCTTCTTTTTGGCTCTACGTCCCCACTAGGACTTGGCCAGCCTCTCTTCAACTTAGCGTTCTTTAAGCACTTCCACTGTTATTAATTGAAGGGCTTCCTTTGCCTGCCATTGCATGAATTTGTACATTGTGAGGTAAGTACAATGATACACTATGCCCAGGGAGTCGAGAAAATTTTCCCGACCTGACCGGGAATCGAACCCGCCGTCTCCGGATTGGCGATCCATAGCCTTAACCACTAGACTAACTGGGTACATCTCAGGAAAAGATCCCTACTAACAATCGCAATCCACAAACAAGCATGCATGTTGAATTATTGCTTTATAATAGTAATGATCGCTGAACAAAAATTATGCTGTATATTACAGTACAAATGCTTTTTCAATTGAAAATGTAACCAATGTTCAACATTTCGTATCGGTATAAACAATGATAATTTAAAACACTTTTCAAGAGTTTAATAAGTTTTCTGTTCGACTTGCAGTAATTTCTTTACAAAAAAGTTACTGTACAATGTGTTTTTTTCGAGACGTATAAGCGCATTCGTTTCATCATACTTCGACTCAGAATACAGAATGAAAAACACGTTTTATTTACTGAACAGCAGCAGAATTAATATGTTGTTCAGTTGTTAACTATAATGTTGTGCTAATTCACCACTGCTGAACAGGAGTCAAAGTGTGGTTATTATTAAACCATGGGAACTGACCGGGGTTGATCACCGTGAACGATTATTATGCGGTTTTATTGGCAATTATCGGTGAAAAATAACGGAAACAGCTTATTTTGCGTGACGCGTTTCCGTTATTTTTCACCGATAATTGCCAATAAAACCGCATAATAAACCATGGGAAGTTTATGTTTTGATTTGCGTGCTTCAATGCATTCAATGCAAAGGTTGTGCCTGAATATTATCCAAATATTATTCAGCATCATGCTGAATTAGTTCGTCATAAAGGTGTATGTTAAATGAGTGATTGTTAGTTGGGATGATTGAAGGATTTCAGAATTTTCTGAATAAATTTTTGTTGAGAACCTGAGAGGAATTTCTGAAGAAATCACTTGAGGAATTCCTGAAGCTGTCGTTTGAAAACTTCCCTGGAGCAATCCCTGGATAAATCCCTGAAGAAATTCCTACACGAATGCCTGAAAGAAATTCTGCACAATCCCTGGAGGAATTCCCGAAGGATTTCCCGGAGGAATTCTCGTAAAAATCGTAAAATTTCTGGAAGTATACCTGGAAGAACTCCTGGATGAATTCTGGGAGGAATCCTTAGATAAATTTCTGAAGAAAACTCTTGAGCAATTCCCAGAGGAAATCCTAGAGAATTTTCTGAAGGAATCCTTGGAGGAATTTCTGGAGAAATTGCTGGAGAAATCCGTGGAAAAATTCTTGGAAAAATCCCTGAAGCAATTCCTGGCAAAATCTCTTGAGAGAATCCTGGAGGAATGCATGGATGAGGATCTTCTGGACAAATTCCTGGATGAATTATTGAAGTAATCCCTGGGAGAATTCTAGAAAGCATCCCTGGAAAAATTCCTGGAAAATTCTCCAGAGGCAGTCTGGAAGGAATTCTGAAAAAAAAAATCCTTGATAAATACCAGGAGGATTTTCTGGAAGAATCCTTGGAGGAATTTCAGGAGGATTTCCTGGAGGAATCCCAGGGAAAATTTCATGAGAAATCCCTGGAGGAATCTCTGAAAAAATCCAGAAGGTATTCCTAAAGAAATTCCTCAAAGAATTTCTGAAAGAATCCCTAGAGAATGTCCCGGAGAAATTCCTAGATGAATTGCTGTCATAATTTCTGAAGGATGTCATGGATCAATTCCTGGTGAAATTCCTGGAAGAATTCCAAAAAAATCCTTGGGTAATTCCTGGAGAAATCTCCAGTGGCATTCTGAAAAAAAAAACCCTTGATTACTACCAGTAGGATTTTCTGGGAATCTTCGAAGGATTTCCTGGAGGAATCCCTAGGGAAATCCCTAGGGAAATACCTGGAGAAATCCCAGGAGAAACTCGTTCAGAAATCCTGGAGGAATTCCAGAAGTAATTCCTGGAGGAATCTCTGTAACATTCCTGAAGGTACTCATGAAAAAAATCCTGGAAGAATTTCTGAAGAAATTCCTAGAGGATTTCCCGAAGAAATTCCTGGAGGGTTCGCTGACATAATTTCTGAAAAGTCAATTGCTGGAGAAATTCCTGGAGAAATTCTGGAAGAATTCCTAAGAAAATCCTAGAGTAATTCCGGGAGGAGTTCCTGAAAAAATTCCTGGATAAAATCATTGACGAATTTCTGTAGGTATTCCTGTGGGATTTGCTAGAGAAATCCCTGATGGAATTCCTGGATGAATCTCTAGAGCAGTTCTGGGGAAAATCTCAGGAGAAATGTCTGAAAAAATATCATAAGAAATTCCTTGAAAAATGCCTGGAAAATACTTAGGAGAACTCCTGGTGAAATTCTTGGAGAAAATCCTGAAATAATTCCTGAAAAAATGTTCGGAGGAATTCCTAATGGAATCCCCGAAGGAATTCCTTCATGAATCTCTGGAAAAACCATTGGAATAATCCTTTGAAAAATTCCTGGATTAAATCCTGTAGAAATTCCCAGAAGAACTCCTGTTGGAATTCTTGTAGGAATCCCTGAAACGATTCTAGGATGAATTCCTGAAAGAGTGTCAGAAAGAATTCCTACAGGAATGCCTGGAGGAAATGCTGAACGAATGTATGGAAGAAACCCTGGAGGAATTCTTGGAGGAATCATTGATAGAACTTCTGCATGAACTCCAGGAGGAAATACTAGAAGAATGCCTGTTTTTCTTTTCTTTTTTTCTCCCTTGTTGGGGAAATTAAGCCACTGCGTCCAATAAGCTGAACTTTTGTGGCATGCCTGTAGTTATTCCTGGAAAAATCTCTAGAGGAATTCCTGGAGCAATTTCTAGCGGAATTTCTGGAGGAATCTATAGAGATGAATTCCAGGAGGATTTTTTAGAGGAATCCCCGGAAAATATCCTGGAGGAATTCCTGAAGAAATTCCTGGAGAAATTCTTTCTGGATACGACTGAGGTTATGTACTGTTACGGTTTGGCTTCGCAGTCTTAAGGGGAATGGAAAACACTAGTTTTTGATTATTCCCGACGTTTCGGTCTAGTGTTTTCCATTCCCCTTATTTCTGGAGAAAGTCCTTAATGAATTCTTGGAGAAATCCTGAAGAAATCTTTAGAAGAGTTCGTTAAGGAACTCTTTGAGGAATCCCTATAGCAGTTCCTGAAGAAATCCCTAAAGGAATTCCCGAAGAAATCTCAGAGGGATCCCTGGAAGCAATTTTAAGAAGGAGTTCCTAAGGGAATCCCTAATCTGTTCCTGGAAAACGTTCCTGGAGCAATTCATTTTATTTTTATTCCTGGGGTTCCTAACGAAATCTTTGGAGGAATTGTTCAAATAGTTCCTTAAGTTGTCCAAAAGAATCACAGAATGAATTTTCGAGTGTATGAAAAAATTATAGGAGGAATCCCTGGAAGAATTCCTGGAGAAATTCCTGGAGGATATTCTAGAGGAATGCCTGTAGGGATTCCCGAAGGAATCTCTGTAGAAACTCCTGGAGGAATCTCTAGAACATGGTTTCCCAAACTGTGGGTCGCGACCCCCCAGGGGGGTCGCCGGCCTTCATCCAGGGGGTCGCGAAGGACAGTGAAATATGTTACTGTAACAGACAACAAATGAGGGAATTTCTAAGGGACGCGAAAACTACGTCTGCTGGCAAAAGGGGGTCGCGTGACCTGGAAGTTTGGGAACCTATGCTCTAGAAGAATCCATGGAGAAATTTCTCGAGGAATCCCTAGAGGAATCACAAGATGCTTCTAATTCCATGAAGAATTCCTGGATAAATTCAAAATTCATGTAGAAATTCACAGAGTATTCCCTGGAAGAATTCCCGGAGGAATCCCTGGAGGAGTTTTTGGAGGAGTTCCTGCAGGAATTCCAGGAAAAATTCTTGAAAAAATCACAGATGGAGCTCTTAGAGAAATCCTGAAGGAATTCAAAGAAGAGCTCGTGGAGGAACTCCTTGAAGAATCCCTGTAGCAGTTCCAGAACAAATCCCTGGAGGAATTCCTGAAGAAGCAATATCAAGGGGGATACCTCAGGGAATCCCTAAACATTTCCTGGAGGAAGTACTAGGATTAGTTCCTGCAGGATTTTTTTTAAAATAATCCCTGGAATTGTTCCTAAAAATCACAGAATGAATTCCCGGGTGAATTTCAGGATAAAATCTTGGAGGAAAACCAAGAGGAATTCCTGAAGAAACTCCATGAGGAATCCCGGAAGCAATCCCATGAGGAATTCCTTAGGAAATACCAAGAAAGCTTTTTTGACAAATAATAAATAACCTTGAAAAAATCTGAAGAAATCCATGCCTGCAATAATTTCTGCACAAATAATTAAATTAAACGTTTCGGCACGTAGGGACGAATTAAAACCGTTGTCGTTCCAAAGAGTTTGATGACTGCATCGCCGAGAAATCCAACATTCAGTGCATCCAAACAGTCGAACACTCAAACCTCCAGTTTACTTCTTGAGATATTTTTTTCTGGAATCCTGAATTAATGATAATCGAGTTGCCTCAAATTAAAAAAAAAAATCTGGCGGTCAGGGGGGCACGACCCCCCTCCCCTCCCTGTTTCCTTCTGGCGACGCCAATGAACAAGTGCAAAGGGTAAGGTTAAAATGCATCATTTGTGGCTAAGAATAATTTAGTAACAAATTTTGAAAACGACGTTTAATCAATGGTGTAGCATTGATTATACGTCGTTTTCAAAATTTGTTACTGAATTGTCCGTTGAAGGAAGATACCAGAAATGTAAATGTTCGATCTGCAAGGGTAACCATAAGTCAAACTTTAGGGATTGACTTAGCAATGAAAAAGTTGTTGAAGCAAACACCCGGAAGATGAATGGGACCATCAATCGAACCCGTAACACTCCCACTTCAAATCCTGCCATCAATTAACTGTTGGTTCGCACTCCTTCTCACCCTCAGATAAACAACCATCAGTAGGTCGGCTCCACAGGCACGTTCTCCTCCATTTCCAATGAAATAGGAAATACCTCAGATCATCTTCCAATGAATAGTGCTACATTTGCTTGCAAGCAAAATTCAAACTCTACCTATCATCGAATTCAAAGCTTGGACTCGGAATTGAATTTGTAAATAAAGTTGTTATTGGATTACGTTTTAGTAATCATTTTTGAATATTTTGAAATTAAATACATCGCAAATATTACTAAAATAAATTTGATATCTGAACGACGCAAACGAAGTGCAAATTGTTTTGTTTGTAGAATTCCAGTGTTCCTAACAACAGCTGCTCCCAGCAAAGCTGTGCAACTATGGACCAGAAGATGGTAAATTTTCGGCATCCGCCTTCAAAGGATGAACTCGATTCGAAAATATTTGAAAACAATTCGAAAATATTGTGATGGGTCGTGTAATAACAGAGCGCTAGACTTTCTTTTCTTCCTTGCATATGGAATTTCACTTTTCTCTGATTACCCCTTTCCCGTTCGCATTCAGGTCGAATCAATTGCACTTCCATTCGGCGGAATAATTCCCAAAACGCCCCGTTCTTTTAATTTTATTATTAAGAAAAGGAGAAAAAATCGTACCCGACAACAATGTAGTGTCACACTTCAAAGCATCCATGCGCTCTACCAGCCTCGCTCCAGGTCGGTCGTCGGCAAAATCAAAACCCATTTCGGAGGTGCGCAATTCGGTTTCGGAATGATCGACTGGTATCATCCCACCGCCTCCGCCCGCCACCGCAGCACACAATTCCGCACAGCACGAGGAACACCGAACCGAGCTGCCGGGAATCGGGGATCGAAGAAACCAGTCTGTATACCAAGTGTAATCAGAATCCTTTGCTCTACATTCAAAACAGCCGGGCGAGACAAGTGAAAGGGGTTCCAATTGTAGGTAGGCCAAAGGGAATTAATTCAATATAGGTATGTTAAGGAAGCAAGAAAGGATTCCGGCCAGCCCAGCGTGATTGCCAGCAGGGAAGCTCTTTATTAACCCCAAATTAGAGGGAAAGGCCGCCGCCGCGCCTCTATCGAGACCCGGCCAGAGTGGGTTCGAAGCCTGTGTATAGGGTTGAAAAGTGTCGGATGTACCAAAGCAGATGCCGCCCCGTGCAGTTGGTTCTTCCTATATTTTGCGTAAACCATGTGCTTTTTATTTTGGTCATATGAGTTATCATATAACTCAGATTTTGGCCGACAATACGTATTAAGACTACGCCAAGCTAAGAAATTTGGATTAAACAACGATTCCGTTTCAAAGTATCAGTATTTCGTTCGTATCAAAAGTTGAATAATTCAAAATTGTTGTTATTACTACGAAACTGGATTGAAGCCTGCTTCCCAACTTATTATGGGAATATATAAATATTTGTACTATCAAACCAAGCATGGTGGTGAATCAATTTTTGAATTCTTAAATAAATAAAATTGCTTCAAAATACTGCAGAATACTTTGGTAGCGGTGAAAGCAAATAATCAGCACCAAGTCCTGCAGAACTCAAAGTGGATGTCTGTCTAATATACAGATGAAGATTATAAAACAGTCGGAATTGATTTGTCGAAGTTATAGCATTTAGATACAGAAGTTTTATTTTATGAAGATGATGATGATGATGATGATGGTGATTGTGTTCCATCATCCATTGTATATCAGGAGTCAGAAGGCCGGCTCCAGAGGCACGTTATTCTCCATTTGGGACATTTGTGCCATTGCCATAATGATTGCCTGTTTCATTATCTACCTGAGGGAAAAAGAAGGAAATTAGGATTAGTATGGGGACAGGAACAGGTTGGGAAATAGGAAAAGATACCCTGGAAGAGGGCACCAACGTATAAGCGTACAACAGTGAGTTCATACAGCGCCCTTAAAAGTACACTGTAATGACGAATAAAGCGCTAGGAGAGCTTACAGCTCTTTACCACAGCGTTAAGAACAACACGACATCATGAATGTTCAGGTTTCTGAAGTCAGTTTCACTCAATAAGTGTAACGAAGTACCTACTCGGAAACGCAGTTGTTGTTATTGATGATGATATTTTTCTACCATCTATTCTAGCAAGGCAGCTGCCTATAGCACTGGAATAATCTGAAAAGCGATTTGATCAAGATTGTGCCGTTGCTAGTGGTCAGTCATTTTCCTGTATGAAAGGCCAAAAACGTTTGGAAACCCCTGGATTAACAGAATACTCCCAATAGATGGGGTCGAAGAGTCCGCCCTCAATCCATGAAATGTTAACAACAATTGGGTGTCCTGATGGTCCCACCCTCCCCGTATGTATAAATAATTATTGGCATAATACAGCGCGCCATGAAAAGATTTCACCGGATGACCTGGAGCTGATGACATGTTGCCTTCGTAGAAGAGTTCGCCAAATCACTCATAAACTGCTGCAGACGCACAGTAGTTGCTGTCGTATATCCGTATATTCAGGAAGACATTAAGCCCGATTTTGATTGAATCAAACTGCAAGCTTCTCTCGCAATTACATACTCGGAAATACAGTTGCGCTAAAACTGGACAGTTTTATAACCAAATCGCATCAGGTACCCATATCTTCAGCGTTCGTTGAATTCAGCTCCTTGATTTGAGTTCGACAAGCAAGTGCTTTAATAACAGCCTGGTTATCTGAACAAACTTTGCCCATTATCTACGTGCTGCTGAAGTGCTGATTGTATTCCACACACATGTGAGTAAGCTCACGAGAATAGACACCAGCAGCTGCCCGACCTTCGAGAAGGGAGCCATCAGTGTAACAAAACAAACGATGCCGTCTGAAATACTTCTCTCTAGATAACCAGATTACCACTCTTCCCGGAAAGGGAATTTCGGGGAAAATGTCCTATACGGAAAATTACCAGCAATTGTAAGATCACTTGGAGCAAGGACAACTTTGTCCCAATTCACCAAAAGTGGAAACAACGAGGTGTGTGTTGATCTGCCACACCTATTTGCCACACACAAGAATTCCATAGGCCAATATTGGTCAAACAACAGTCGTATAAATCTATTTGATATTCTTGGGGTTAAACCCCAAGTTTTACCAAAGGCCTATTAGCGATTTACCGAAAGGTCCTATTAGCGACACCAACACTGAACTACCTGAAAGGCTGTTTGCATTAGGTCGAAAATGATGCTGATGCACATACCAACTATCAATGTTAGGTAATCGTCGGCAAAACCATAAGTAGAAAAACCGCTATTATTGAGATGCCTCAATAGCGTATCTGCTATGAGATTCCACAAAAGCGGTGACAAGACTCCCCCTTGCGGGCATCCACAAACGCTCAATTTCCTAATCCCTGCTAGACGCAATGTCGAGAAGAGATATCGGTTTTTGAGCATTCGATGAATCCATTTGGAAATCAATGGGGATATACAATGACTTCATGTGGCTTCCAATGTGACATCGAAAGGCACGTTGTCAAAGGCACCCACGATATTTAGGTAAACACTCAGGCAGGATTGCTTTTGGGCGAATGCCTTCTCAATATCGTCTCAACGTCGTCTGTTCCAACTCTTTCTACATTGCTTCCTGAGTTTCGCCAGATCAGAGTTCCACCAAGGGGTTCCTCTTGTGATCTTCACAGACCGTAGAGGGCATGCTTCTTCAAAAGCTTCCATGATGAAGGTCGTTGTAGTATCAACGGCGTCATCTAAATCACTTGGAGTGTCAATGGATGGTGAGTATCCATGAAATTTGGCCGCAACCAAATCAGTAAAAAGATCCCAGTTTGCGAAGTAACATTTAAATGTTCAAAAAAGATATACTCTCTCTCTCTTCTTGGCGTAACGTCCTCATTGGGACAAAGCCTGCTTCTCAGCTTAGTGTTCTATGATCACTTCCACAGTTATTAACTGAGAGCTTCCTCTGCCAATGACCATTTTGCATGCGTAAATCGTGTGGCAGGCACGAAGATACTCTATGCCCAAGGAAGTCAAGGAAATTTCCTTTACGAAAAGATCCTGGACCGACCGGGAATCGAACCCGTCACCCTCAGCATGGTCATGCTGAATACCCGTGCGTTTACCGCCTCGGCTATATGGGCCCAAAAAAGATATAGCGATGGTCAGATAAAGATTCTTCATCTGACACATGCCAATTGGTCAGCTCGTGACTAATTCTGCTAGAGCAAAGCGTTATATCTAACACTTCCTCTCTAGCAGATACCATGAAGGTTGGGCGGTTGTCTATGTTAAGTAATGCAAGATCTGTACTACTTAAGTACTCCATCAAACTGGAGCCTCTCAAGTTAATGTCTGAGCTGCCCCAGATGATATGGTGAGCATTAGCATCACTGCCAACAATTAGCGGAAGGCCTTTTGAAATGCAGTATGCGACGACTTGTTTGAA